>NC_141536.1:52937498-53096873 GCF_021556685.1 Rattus norvegicus | reverse complement strand
AGAAAAAGCATGAGAGCCAGGCTTTTATCTGCATGGGGCCCCACTAGAGGGCCTTTCATTTTCTAATTGCTCCCCTGGGAAAGAACTAACATTGAAAGACATCCTTTGAAAGTGATGCCTTGGTATTTGAAAGATTTGTTTCTGACAAAAATTATTAGGGTATAATAAATGTATTTAGTTTTAAAAGTGTGTGGGGATATGTCCTTGAGTTAGGAAGACAAACCAACCACACATTGGCTCTATATCTTGCCAACAGAAGCAGCAGGTAGCCATGAGAAACAGACCCTGTTCTCTTGTCAGCCTGTGATGCTTGTAAGTCCTTGGAGACTGAGTTGTCATCTGGACCCTTCACTATCACAGAGTCACACAACACCCTTCCACCCGTGTGATTTGTGGATCACTCTTCCTTCTCTCACTACATTTCCATCCCCACAAGGGCAGCTGACTGTACAGGCCAGGCCAGGCGGGACTATACCTGGCACGCACCAAGTAGCTAAGAGGCTGGACTGTGCTTGAATTTAAGGCAGGGTCCACTTACACAAGGCCAGGAGGAAAATACAGAGAGAACTTCAATAAATGGTGTGATGGTGTGATGGGTGCCTTCACAGAGGTTAAAGGAAAAGCGCTTCATGAATTCACAGAAGGAAATTTACTGTCACAAGTGGCCTAAGATGTCAAGGGGAAAAGAAGGCCAAATAGCCCTAAGTGTGTTCCCACTTGCAGTTTCCACAACCCATTAGGGACCGCAGTGAATCTAAGGTTTCGTCTTCAATCCTGTCACACTAATTATCTCCACAGAACAATTCAGAATAAACACACGTGCAAAAATCCTCGGAGCATGAGACTGAATTCAGAAACTCACTCAGAGTAGTACTGTACTTTGTACATACTGATCTATTAATACTGGGATGAATATAAGGAGATCTATTAATGTGTTATAGCAATAGGCCAAACTGACACAAAACTAATTATTCAACATCACCAAAGACATATGGTAATGTTCAATTCTCCATTGTTGAGGGATTTTTGTTTGTTTGTTTATTTATTTATTACTTTTTTTTTATTATTACTTTTTTTTGTTTTTTCTGAGACAGAATTTCCTCCATGTAAGCCCTGGCTGTCCTAGATTTGCTTTGTAGACCAGGTTGGCCTTGAACTCACAGAGATCTGCCTGCCTCTGCCTCCTGAGTGTTGGGATTAAATGTGTATGCTACTATGCCTGGATATTGTTGAGTTTTGAAAATGAACTTCTTATGATTTTAATAAACATTTGAGCATTTTTAACAAATAAGAGCTACTTCCTTTAAAACACTATGGAAGCCAGCATTATTACAGGTTCTGGTCATTCATTATGGCAAGAAATAAAAAGATTTTTATTTAAAATATTTTATATAACAATCTGTAAGTATTTTAAAAGTAGCAAACAATGGCAATATCCTGATACAAAATGGCTAACAAATTAGTTTTTATCTCTATTACAGAAATTATGAAGTAAATCAAAGTAGTAAATACATTTTTATTTCTATTCTACTTTTTGTATTTAGGCCTCTCTTGCACGCTGTGGGTCAGCAACTACGACTAGGTTACTTATCTGGCCCTAAAATGTATTTTAAGAATTTCTAATACTGGAGGAAAAAGCCATGGGGGAGAAAAAGAAGAGGGAGGGAGAGGGGAAGGGGTAGGTGGAGGGAAGAGGGAAAGCCAGAGAAAGTAAGAGTGTGCATTGAAGCTGCTAAAAAATCAAGGTGGGTTTCCTTTAGTAGCTCAGGGAATTTTATATTTTCTTTTTCACATTCTTCTACTTTCCAAGCTCATGACAAAAAAATTTTTTTTAATACTAGTTATTTCTGAGAAAGAGTATATTGGGATAATGTCGATACGGCTGCCTTGCAGACCAGGGACTATTAGGTCTAAACAAGGCTAAGCACCAAAGCTGTCAGGGAGGGATCTACACACCTTACATTTTCTATCTCCAGCTGCATTCAGAACTCCTGGAATTAACATGTTCTCCAGACGTTTGCTGAGTGTCTCCCAGTTGTTTACCTAGCAACCGACTAAATAAGCAAGCATGAGCGATGTCTGGGATAATCACACAACTTTGACTGGGGCCCTGCTTCTTGACACACATGCTCTACACACACATCAACTGCATGCACAGTTCTGCACAGCACGAGGTACCATTCTACCAGTTGCAGGCTGGGAGCCTGTGTCACCGTTAGGGTTTCGGAACCAGTGTTGCACATGGCTTCATTTGAGCAGGGTGTCAGAGCACTGGCTGGTGACATGACACTCACATTAATTTCAGAAATTAATGCATCCGCTCTGCTGTGACTGATGTCTCAGAGATGCCACTCGAAAGTAATGCGACTTTGAAAACTGACTCGGATGCTTGCACAACCCCCTGGGAAAATCAATCTATCTATCTATCTATCTATCTATCTATCTATCTATCTATCTACCTATCTATCATGTATGTATGTATGTATGTATGTATGTATGTATCTATCTATCTATCTATCTATCATGTATGTATGTATGTATCTATCATGTATATATGTATGTATGTATGTATGTATGTATGTATGTATCTATCTATCTATCTATCTATCTGGGAAAATCCATCCTTCCTTCCTACCTACGTACCAACCTAGTGTTGACACCTGGTTCTAAAAAAATAACAGCAAACCTAGACTGTCCTAAGCCAACTTCCCTTTTGTGGACAAGCAATTAATGGTGATGTCAAGATCTTACTCTTTCAGAAAGGTTAGGCCTAGAAGTGTGTACTGTGACGATACCACTAAAAACTCCTGCTGACAGATTCCAGGAGAACAGTCGCCTCTCAGGGAGCAATGGTCAGGGCAGGGGAAGAGTGAGGCTGATGGGAAACTAGAAACTCTCACGTCCTCACCTGGGTAGTGATTGTATGGGATCTAAATACATAAAATTGAGAAGTGTGTCCATGGCGGGGGGGGGGGGGGCAAGCTGTATCCTGAAGGTCTGTACACTACACAAGAAACGTGAATCCTACATCTATAAAACGCTAAGGGAGAAAATTCTCTACGTCAAACAAACTGAACATATGAATACTATCAACTTGCATTTTCTGGTTTGCGTAATTACTGTGGTGGTACTAGGAGGTTTCCCTCCAGGTAGTCTCTGTTCACTGTATTGAGTCTCAGAAAATGATATTTTTCTTTCCCAAATAACAGTTCTTTCCTCAATAAAAGCAAATCTCTATTGATGAGAGTATGAGGAGACAGGAGAGACAAACAACTTTTAATTTTTTTTCTCATTAAAGCTAGGAACATGATCTGGTATTGGGTGGGGGGAAAGGACTGAAGCCTTGAGGGTCAGCAGAAAGTATGAAACAGCGACCTTGGGAGGAAGGAAGTTGGGAGGAATGTACCCCTACAATGTACCAGAGACCTGGGAAGTGAGGGACTCTCAGGACTCGAAGGGGTGGGGGTTGAGGGGGGGACCCTAGATGAAATGCCCTATAGTGTGGAGAGGGAACTTGTAGAACCCGCTTCCAGCAGAAAGACAGGGCATTAAGTAAGGGATGGGGTTGCTATTCCACAGTCAAAACTCTGACCCATAATTCTTCCTGTCTGAAAGAAATGCAGGGATGAAAATGGAGAAGAGCCTGAGGAAAAGAAGGTCCAGTGACATGCCCAAAGTGGGATCCAGCTAAAGGGGAGGCCCCAAGACCTGACACCATTACTGAAGCTATGTGGCACTCACAAAAAGGGACCTACCATGACTGCTCTCCAAAAGACCCAACAAGCAGCTGAAAGTCAGATGCAGATACATATGTACCCAACCAATGAACAAAAGCTACTGACCCTTCTGGTTGAATTAGGGAAAAGCTGGAGGAAGCTGAGGAGGAGGGCGACCTGTAGGAGGACCAGCAGTCTCAATTAACCTGGACCCTGAGATCTCTTAGACTTGGGATCACCAAGCAGGCAGCATACACCAGCAGAGATGAGGCCCCCAACACATATTCAGCAGAAGACTCCCGGGTCTGGGTTCAGTCAGAGAAGATGCACCTAACCCTCAAAAGACTGGAGGCCCAGGAACTTTAGAGGACTGGTGGGGTGTGTGGGGCAGGGACATCCTCGTAGAGATGAGGGTAGGGGGGTGAGGAAGAGGTATGGGATGTGGAACAGTTGGAGGGTGGACTGGGAGGGGAATAAAATCTGGAGTGTTAAAAAAAAAAAGCTAGGTTCATTTAACCACTAGATGGCACACTAGGAGCACACAGAGCATGCTCACACAGGATAATCCTCCCCCTCCCCTCCCCCCGCCACCCCCAACCCAGCACAGACAGCACTTGACCTCTAGGTGACACCCTTCCTTCTAAAAGTTGCATCAATCATCAGGAGGACGAGGAGTTCTTGTGTGAGGCTCTTTCTTACTGCATGGACTGTCTAGACACAGATGGTTTGAAGGAGCCCACCCACCCAATTCCCTAGAGGTAAGCAGATGTACCATTGACCACTTAGAGCTTGACTGGGGTATGTTATTTTAATAGATTTTAGTGAATCATAAGACTATAATTCGCTTTGCTTTACGGTGACTTATCTTTTACAGACACATTTATCTTAAATTTGATTTTGATTAAAACACATAGAATGTGGTGGCAGAATGCATAGACTCCTGTAGAAGAGTTCATAGACTCCTGTAGAGGAGTTCATAACTTCTTTGCTGTTGAGCAGAGAATCCACAGGGCAATCTTATTTTAACAAAACAAGGCTGTTTTCTTTTGCATCTGGGATACCAACACAACTGAAAGCGCTCTGCTTTCTCCCTTCAGTTCAGGATTCTGGAGGACTTGATAGAAATTGCCATTGACATCTCATCTCGAAGAACCACCTCTGACACACAAATGAAATGTTTATACTATAATGAAATATATATCATATATATTTCATTCATGTTGTGACTTCATAGTACGAATTTATTCTCTTTTATCTGTATCACATCTACTTACATTGACATTCACATATTTGTTCAGTACCACCTATCTATAGTGTTTTTTAAATACTCCTGTGACATAAGTGATAGAAGACAGCCCAGGAGGTCTTCCGGTACAAATGGGTTGTGGGGAGACTTGGTTTTCAGTGCTGGTTGGACCAGGACTTCCTGCTGCCAAGCAGGGACTCTTGCTGAGTTATGTCCCAGTGCCGGGTGGTGTTTCACCAGAAGGGTGAAACTGAGGCTCCTAGCTGAGGACAGCATCCTCTGCAACAGCGCTTCCCTTTCCCACCAAGGAGTTATAGGTGGGCTTTGTGTTTCTGGAATAATCTCTCCTGAGAACCATAAAATAATTAGGCCCACGATGAGCATCTGAAGAGTGCCAAAATTTCTTCTCTAGAGGCAGAGTCAGGGCTTGGTCCCTGAGTGCCACATGCCATCTGAAAGGGGAGATGTCCCCTCAGTCAACATTAGGTTTCTCTACTTCAGCCTGGTCTTGACATCGGGAGTCAAGACAGAACTCAGTGTGGTCATGCTATGTTTTTCTCTGGCACAAATGTCCATGAGATATCTAAATGAAAAATACATTCAACCAAAATTTAATCACCTAACTAGCATGTTATGCCAGGTACGGTGGATGCCAACAAGCAGGCATTCAAGATTATACTGAACAAAATCTACGGGTGCTTAACATCTGCAGGCCAGAGACTGAATTCACTGTTTCGAGACTGGCCGACTGTGTCTGCCTCTCTGTCCCTTGCTCCCTTTCTCCCACCCATAACAACTCCAGGCCTAAACTATATCTTAGTTGGACTGGCCATTCGACACTTCAACAGGACTGAAGGGTACGTGTGTGTTTTCTCCCCTTCTATAGGGCAGCCCACTCACACTTGGACTTCCACACTGCTGGTGTCATCAGCAAGTGCTGTCTTGGGAGGGTAGCTTGGGGGTCCGACGACTGATCACATTTGAATAACTGTGCCCTTGCCTATCAGTCTGCGGCAAACATGGATGTGATTTCTTTATCCCTGGCAGGAATCTGAGCTTGAATCCTGGCCAACTGCTTCTCTGTCTTTGGAAATAGATGTACCGGCTCTATCCTGCCATTGTTACAGATGAGACATTCAGTCAAATACACCTTACTTTAGTCCTAACCTGGCTGGACTTCCTGGCTGGAGCAGGGGTTCTTCTCAACCCACTCTCCTCCCTATGTTCCTCATCGCCATACCCGAGTCCTCTTAGCCATGCTGGGTGTTTCACAGCATGATTGAGGCAGGCCTGTCTTCACCCCTGCCTGTGTGATGTGATGTTGCTTCCCTGTTGGTAAAGGTGACTTTTGCTCTGCTCCTTATTAACAGTCCTTCATGGAGCAATTACTATTGCTAAAAGCGTCAAATATGTCACACACATTATTTGATCTTGCTAGGTGTAAGAGTCAACGGTCACTGAAACCAGGCTCAAGCAGTGCACATTGTGCAAAAGGTTTCAGGGTAAATCCTCATCTCCCCCAAGCCCCCAGTGGGTACTCTTATCTCTATTTTTCAGACAGGACACTGAAGCACAGAGAATGTAAATAACATGGCCACAGTTGGGGTTGGGAGGTGGAGAGAGCTGAGACATGGGCGGCCTGGGGTACTGCGCTAGGCCCCCAGGCACCTCGTGCTCCTTGGCTCTCCTAGCTGCATGTTAGCCTCTTACCCATGTTTATGCTCAGAGCCAAGACATTGCCATCCGACAGCAGAGACAGTGCCCCATGGGCCTCTTGCTTGGCACACAGGCAGAACATCCCCTCTGTCTGTTACTGCTTGCTCTGGTTTCCGGAGACAGGCCTTAGTCTCATCCCCTGGTTTCTAATAGCCATGTTCCAGTTTGTTCCTGCCTAAATGGCCGAAGTGGGTTTAGTTTAATTGATTCCCCCACCTTGGCCCATTCCTTTAACCTTTAAATCCCCAAATAATTATCTCTCCTACTGACAATCAAGTAATGCCTTTCGCTACCACCTTGACATAGATATGAAATATTAACGATGTAAAAATCAAAGACTTCTTTCTAAGCTCAGCTCATAAAACAGGCATGTGAGCCCCCTGCTGCTTTCTTTGATTTTCTCTTTGGAAGGGTGGAGGCCCGTGCACATCTCCAATACCCTCGACTTCAAGATAAAAGCATTTAAGGCCAACTCTTGGAGCAATGGGGGAAGCTAAGAGAAAGCAACTTCAGGGACCGCTCCTTCACTCTTCTTCCTTAGACAGGGTCTTTCCATGTAGTTCGGGCAGACCCTAAACTGACGGTGTGAGTCTTGCAGGTACTACGTTGTCCCTAGCATGGGGCCTCACTGAGAGCTGGATGTAAGGTGTCCTGGCCCTCTCAAGGAGGGAAATGCTTTCTAGTCACTGTGCGAACTACATGTTGACCACCCCTGTTTTGTATTTCTGGAATCCAATCTCAGAGATCAATTTTCTTCTTGGACCCTAACATTATATACAAAAAGTTTCAGGGTTTAAAGCATTCTGAACTTTTAGATTAGAGAGGTTTGGCCGTAAAGTTTATGCAAATGTAAAGAGATCTGAAACATCTAAGTCACTAACAGTTTGGATAAGGGCTACTCAGTCATCAGTAGGCTGATGTAAAAATCACTAAAAATTCCAAACACGGGGCACATGTGACTCATGCATTACGTGTGGGTGTATGTATCCTCTAGTGTGTACTTGATATCTGACCTGCGAAGACCCAAGCTTACTCAACAGCAATGCTGACAGATAAGATTGAGCACCGTCCTTTGCTCCTTCTTGCCTCATATCATATCTCCTTGGCTCTGAGACTCTGACCCTTGATACTTCCGGTTTCTTGGCTCTATCTATCACATGGTCTTTCCGGTGTTTCACTTGGCAGCACCCACACAAAAACTCTGACCTGTCTTGTGATCCCTTGCTCTAGTGTGTCCATTGTGACACTGCCTGGCTTCCCAGAACACCACCCAAGGGAGGTAGTATGGGCACACATCTGCAGGTCCTGTGGTCAGGAAAGACAGAGCTTTAATCTGGGCTATATAAATAGTTGTAGGCAGCGTTCTCTCTCTCTCTCTCTCTCTCTCTCTCTCTCTCTCTCTCTCTCTCTTTCTCTCTCTCTCTCTCCTCGCTGACATTTCCTCTGTTTTTATTTAAGATTTCAAGGATATGATTTTATATTTTATCTTAGAGAAATGTCTCGGAAAATCTTGGAAGTGCTGCCACCAAGATTAACTGTCCTCAGGCCCGCCATATTGAGGGTGTTCTGTACCTGAGAGGCTTTATCCCTTTCCCCTTGGCAAGAGAAAGACAGTAAACATTTTTTTTTTTAAACAAAGACTTAACCCTTCAGAATAAGTCAGAATTTACTAAACTAGATTGTGAGATGCTCAAAAACCTAGAGGAAAACCTAACCAAACCCCCAAAACTCTAGAATTATAAATACAGAGATTTTGATATGACAAAATGCTCTTTTTCAAAATGTTGTTTTTCTTTGGATCAAAACAACCCAAGAAAACCTGCATTGAATAATAGCAGAGCAATTGACGAGCAAAGACAGTATTCTGGAAAAAAAATAACTGCAATAGTGTTAACTATTGGAATAATTGCTACAGAGTGTAACAGGCGTGCTTCGAGTGTGGGCAGATGTGGGCTTACTCAGAAAAGAGCTGACAGTTTGCACATTACGTCTCAAGTAGAAGTCAAAACACTGTGTTCCGGGCTTGGATCTTGTGCTTGCCAGTTGGGTGCCTTACTATTCTTTTATAAACTTCAGTTTTCATGTCTGCAAAGCAAAGGCCTGAGCTAATGCGACTACTAAAGGCTTCTGAAGCAGAGGCATAAGAAGCTTCGTGACTCTTCCTCCTTCCAGGTTTACCTAAAATTCCCCATGGTCCGACTGCTTCCTTCAAGCAAAAATTCCCCAATGGACAGATGCATTGTTCTCGGGTGACTCTCAAAACTTTGAACTCAGCCTAAGGAAGCAGAAGCTTTGTTCTCCATGAGTAAAAGTAAGAAAAAAAAATACAAAGAAGGAAAGTACGAAGTTGCATTTAGCAGGAACTCACGAAGCACTCAAGAGCTTGAACAAATGTTCTATTTGCAAGAGCAAAGCTTTTCCTACTCCTGGCTTCATGACACTCTGACACAGACTGGCTTTCTGCAGAAGGTTGTTGAAGCAGACCACGAGAGCTACAGGGATCCCTAGCAAGCCCCCAGCTTAACTGGGGTGCAATTGCTAGTCTCACCGGGCTCCTAATCGGCATATCTCCAGCTTTCACACTAACAAGGCAGAGCAATGCAGAAGGCTTACCAGCAGGAGCTGGCCCTAGAACCCAGATCCATAGTCCTCTCCTCATACTGCTGTGCAGCCTAACAAAACTAGAAGTTATCAACAGTAGATGTTCTTGATGTTACTGTATCCAACTTTAAATCTGTGTGTGAGACTGTGACACTGCATACGTAACTTGGTACCACAGGACACACCCTGTCATAATTCAGTCCACCTACAAATCTATTTCCGAGCCATCCTACATGCTTTGTTTTGCACAAGCCAAACCTCCCATAAAGAGATGCCAAGTGGCATTTCCATGCTGAATACGGGCTTGTGGATCCCTGTTGAGCTGTTCACAGATCCTCATAGATACTTTTGTTCTTCTGGCCAGTACAAGCCCTTGCTTATATTTAAGACATTCTACCCCAATATTAATGTGCTTGTCTGGTGTTCCTACACTTGTATGTAAACTCTTGAGTATTGGTGCCTTAATGGACGGTATAATCCTTCTCAAGAATTCAGTGACACTCGTGGGCAAACAGGTGAGCCAATGGTTACATTAATTTGAAGTGATGTAGTTTTTGCATAATAGCCAACATATTGGTCATGAGAAACGATCTTAAGAATACTGATTGTATTTCACAGTTTGAGTTGCAATACAAGTATTTAGACACACAACATATGTGTAAATTCCATTTGCTCTCTTGCCCCGGATCCTCTGATATCCACACCAAGAGCCTAGACTTAAGAGCTACAACAGGTGGTCTACATTTTCTTTTAAAAGAGTCTTCTTGATTAACTGATAAATATAGATATGACTTTGAAGTGTATATATCATAGCTTCTCAAATTGTCAGTCATGACAACAGTGTTTGAAGGCTTGTAACTGAATGTGAAAAGACAAAAAACAAAACAAAGACAAAAAAAAAAAACCAAAAAGCAAGTGTGTAATGAATACAAGATCTTTCTGTCTGTGTTTGCCTGGGTTCCATCACATGACTCTACTGTAGCTTTGGTTTTGAGCTCACAGGTCACCACATGCCACATGTACACAGTGCTACAGAACACTGCTGCAGCTCCCCAGCCCAGACTGCAGACTACTGTACACCATCAACTGCAGTGATCTCTCTGTGCAAAGAAGGCCTTTGTGAATAGAAACATAGTGATTCAATTACAGAAAACAAAAGCTTTTAATATTGGGCTACTGTCATTCTTCAGCATGTCAATATCAAATTTATACTGGATTGCACTGCATCAGAATGTCTCACTTTACTTTATTACTTAAGATTTAGTTTATGTGTATGAGTGTTGTGCATGCATGTATGTATGTACACCATGGTGCCCATGGAGGTTATAAGACGGTGGACATCAGAGTGCCTGGATCTGGTGTTATATGTAGTTGGTGAGCTGTCATGTAGGTGTTGTAGATTGAATCTGGGTCCTTGCAAAAGCAAGTTCTTTTAACTTAAGCCAATCTCACAGGCCTGATAGGTTTGATTTTAAAAGTTGCAGGTTGACTTGCTGATTTGAGCTTCATTGAAAACAAAATTTAAATGGTTTTGTTTGGGGATAAGAACAGAATTATTCTGCCATTTTTATACTGCACATTGATGCTAAGTGGTGTTTTACCATTGACAATGATAGAACCAGAGCATGAATCAATTCTGAAAAACATCGAGGATGCCCTACAGCCTGCTCTATACTCAGTGTCCAGCCAAGGCGGAATTCAGTGCTCGAAAACATACAAGTACACGTATGTTGCTTTGTTTTGATCTTCAATAGATGATAAATTACACATATTCCAAAGAACTGCGTTAATATAAATTTCCTTATTCTTTAATCATCAAAAAAAAAGTTTGGGATGCACACCTGTGTCGCATGCCTTTAGTCATGCGAAAGCCTCTTGGGCACAAGAGGTGTGGTGATTTTATGGATCTTTAATGATTGTGTGTGACCGAGAGAGATTTACCGGGCACAATCTGTTTAACGTTTTGTTCCCTGATTGTGTTCTGAAGCTAGCTAGCAGTGTCCCGTGTCTACAGACTGCTTCTAGCACTTGACCACCCATCTTTCTAGTTTCTTCCTATCCTCCTCTACAGGGACACTCCAAGCTCTTGAAGAAACTGTCCTTTGAAGAAATGGTCAGAAACATGAGTCTTTAAACCCATTCAGAGAAGTAAAGCCTGGTACAGTGGAGGGAGAATCCACAGGACCATATCAAGAGGGCCCAAGGCAGAGGAGACAATGGTGTCCTTAATCTCTGCCCACAGGCGGCTTATGGTGAGAGTGATTTCTAAACACCAAACAGCACAACGCCCACAAGGATTTTGTTTTCTTTACACAATCAAAGCGATCTCTACTCAGATGTAAGGCTTTGTAAAGGCATCCCCGATCCACTTGGGTTCTGAATAGCTCACTCAGCCTAATGTTAAATACCTAATAACTGGGTGTTTATGGCTCAAAATTCATATTGTAAATACTTGGGTTATTTACTATTTATAATACTAAAAAGAGAACAGTACTTGCCTGTTCCTGAAGCCTAGTACCCCACAGCTGCCACATTTTGACCACAGTCTCAATCCCTTCCCTCTTTAAGGAAGGTGATCAATTTAACTCAACAGCCAGTTATTGGCACTATAACAAATAATCCATAAAAATATAGGTTTTTCCTGATATAGTTTCCCCATTTCGGTTTGTTCAATACTGTCATGTTTTCTAAGCTATGGCACAGGCCTCATTGTTTTCAAAACAACAGGTAAGGTTATGTAAGAACAGACTACAATGTAGTTGTTTCTTTTTGAGACAGGGCTTCCAATGTAGCCCAGGCTAGCCTTAAACTCAGGATCCTCCAGCCTCAGTCTCTCAACAGCTGAGAATACTGGGATTTGCCACCATTGCCTGCTCACGTTATATACAGGATCCTTAGAAGATTCCAGGTTCTAACTCACTGTTTATTTTTGCTTTTTGCATGAAGACAAGAGTATAAATTCAGGCTCCTGATGTTCCACATAAATGACTCTCCTCCACTTGGAAATTCAGAACAGGCCCCACATAGTGTAAGGCTCTTCATCACGCTTAAAGAGTTTCTTGTGAGAGAACGTCAACCAAGGTGTCAAGGATAATCATGACCACTAGAGCTAAGTTTGCTAATGGCTGACAATGGCAATTAAAATAAACCTCAAACACACTACACAAAGGTCCACCGTGGTTCCTAGTCTGCTGCTGTTCTACATCAGCCTTGGCTGGCACCTCTCCTTCCTGAGTATCCGGCTCCTTTCTATAGCAGGAATAGGTGAAGCCATTCCCACAGGGGTGGGGGTGGGGTGAGGGGAGGCAGTTACATTTTCACAATCCCAGGTACAGTCTGGGCAATGGAACTTTAAGACAATTCCAAGACAGTTTTGCCTGACCTCTTTGTGTGACCAGACTTTTAATGTATAACTTTCATTTTAGGTATTAGCCCAGGATCTCACTGTTAGCTACTGTGAGGCATCAGCAATAAAAGGGAAATGACTCTCTGTCCTGGGGGATCTGCCGAGGTCCTTAGAATACCAGGGGCTAATAATGGGAGGTTTTTGTTTAGTTTCTTTGTAAGAAAATGGACAGAGGAGAGACCCTACCGTGGCCCATGTAGTGTCCTTGCTGGACACTCAGATGATCAGACACAGAAGTAAGCAGGGTCAGTCCTCACAGTTCTGTGCAGTGTTTCTACCACAGGCATGATTTTCCAGTACACCGTGCCATGATAATGGTCTTATGCCTGTGTACCACCAAGAATAGTTTTAGGGAAAGCATTAGACACGCAACACACACACACACACACACACACACACACACACACACACACACACACACAAGAATGAGAAAGTTCGGATCCTGAAAATCGTCATTAGAAAGGTAGGCAACAACAGACGGAATCTCACATTCAGGTGGACACAAAGTGACTACAGAAGCTGTTGAAGGCGAACAGTGTGAGAGGCAGAAGCAAAGTAAACTGCAATGCCAACACAATGCTAACGCTGTGCCTTTTTATCATTGCCCGCCATGGCTGCTCTTCCCTCTGTCATGTTAAGACACACGACAGTAAACCAAAGCTCACCGAAGTTTCCCTTTCCTCACTAAAGCTGGGCCCTCAAGAATCACAGGGCAGCCAGGGATGTGCTCACCCTTGGGAACCTATGTTGATGTTCTCAGAGGCCAAGTTCATGCCTTGTGCAGGGAACTCTGTGTTATTGACATGCTCTGTGCAGCAAGGACCAGTCCATGTTATTCTTGTTTTCCAAACACTGCTTATAAAGACCTGAAAGTGGCATAGCCGTGATGTATGCCTGCCTGTGGCCCAGAAAAACATTCTCCTTATTTATAGATAGTCTACTGCCTCGTTAGTGCCACGTTGAACCCCACAGTCAAGATTGTTTGGTGATTCTCCACACTGGTTTTTCACTTTCTTAAAGCTGTAAATCCACATAGAAGCTGCCAACTTTGTACTCCTTCTGGGCGTTTCTGAGGTACCGCCATAGCACAATCCCTATTTATCCCTAGTCCTGTTAGAGTCCCAACACTTCCAGCGCTGCTCTGCCAGTGGCACCATTAACCACCCTAACCCCAGGGATTCACTACCTTCACCTGCAAGCTCTGTGGATCCTCAAGGTGAGGCCAGAGTGAGTAGGTGACCCCAGGGTAAAATGGAGGGACGGAGCCAGGACTCAAACACACAGGGCTTCACCAGGTTCTAGGCTGCTATTTACCTTCTTCTTTTTTTTTTTTTCTTTTACCTCCAGTTAAAGGGTTCAGTCCTCATCAGGTGACCTAAGTCAACATCACCCTTTATGTATCAGTCTCTCCCTCACAGCACCCTCCATTAGTGGCTACATGTGCTATGAACCTGCTAAATGCCTCTGGTCCATGTCCTGTCTAGTCCCACTCTGCCCTAATCCATGAAGCCTCCCAGGGCAGGTTCTGTATGTGACACCTACCAGGTCTCCTATGAGACACCGTTCCCAATGATCAGAAACATGAAGACAATGGGAGCAGGGAAATCATGTGGCTGTCTGGTTATAGTCCACCTGAGTTTAAAATTAGACTATGGCCACGGACAATCTCAGAGTCATTAGTTAACTCTATGAAGACCCCCGAGTATCCAGTGGTTGAACAAACCAAGACCTCAGATGGCAACTTCAAAGGCCCTCCTCTGGGAAGCATGGCTAGCGGCTAGCACAAGCTGGATGATCCCAAGAGCAGGGGATAGACCTTCATCCCATTTACCACACTGTAGTGACGTGACTCATGCCACCTTCCAAGACAGTAAACTTATAAATATTTTTAGGATAAAGATGATCTTTCCATAATTAGATTAGTGTTAATATTTTCTAATTGTGCAGGCAATGCAGAATTTCAAGGTTTATAGAAAATACCAGCGTAGCAAAGTCTTCCTTCTGATTTTTCTTTGAGCTATGCTTGGTTAGGATTTGCTTTCATCTGCTAAGAGTCAGTGCTGAGTGAAGCATTTTGAACACCGTGCACATCATAAGAAACACATATATTTTTCTCTCATCGTGTACTTAGGTTCTAGAAAAGGGCAGAACCCATTTCCACCCTGCTCCTCTTCTGACACACTGAATTTTTCAAAATCGGCTGTGACTTGGACCTGGAGCTTAAGACACAGTCCTGGAAAGCAGGATTCTACCATCTCTCATGTCTTTAACATCCTTTCCACAGCTGGGCACTGGCATCATTTGCATCATGTAACACTTAATTAAGGATTTAATTATTTATGGTTAGCAGGAGTAAAATTTAACGGCAGCACGAAATGACAGCACATGAAAACTCAGGTGGGGGAGCTGATGTGACCATTCTGCTAACTCCTCTGAGCCCTGGGGAATAGGAATCCTCTCTTCTTTTGTCCTTACCTAGGGCTTACATCACTCACCTTTTAAAGGGACAGCACCTTGTCACAGAGAAGGTGAGAGGTGATACAGTTCTCGGCACGGTAGTTTAAATCCAGACTCTTCAGGCCTGTCTACCTACAATGCTGTTCACATCTACAGACACGAACAGTAGCTCACACTCACCCAGTTGCCCCATTTGGATCATGGCACTCACAAACACCTCTTTATGCACAGCTCGGAGGCCATTTGTGTTTCGTGCTCACCCTGGCCTGCTACCACAGTGCCGCTTTAAGGATATAGAGCAACTGCCTGTTCTTTGAATTCTGCTAATACCGAATTCGGTTGGTGCATATTTACTATATTCCTCCACTTGCTAGGCAGAAGATGAAGAGCAAAGTCATCTGCACAAGCACATCATACTTACTTGCCCCCCCCCATTCCTTTAACCATGTCAATGGTCGCAATTCCAGATAATTTCATGCAGAATTCTAACTACATCTAAACAATTCATCGGCTTTAGACACCGTGAGAATTTATTTGTCACCTCCCATTTCCTCTTATGAATTTCCTGTGACTATTGACATTAGTGAATTTAACAGGTGTAGATTTTTATTGCAAAAAGTGACATATTTTCCAAGAGGCTGCTGCAAAATATTTTCTTTCATACATGAGGGAGGGAGGAAGGGAAAGGAGGGATGGAGAGAAAGTGAGAGAGGAGGAAGGGAGGGAGAGAGAGAGAAAGAGAGAGAGAGAGAAGGGGGGTTGGTACTTGGGGGAGATGAAGTGTCTTTCAGTAAGCCAATATTGAATTTTCCATTGTTGGCGCTCAGCCTGTCTCTCGGGAAGCACTTAATTGAATCAGTCTTGAAAGGTTTCCATTGTGTTTTTCCTCAAACCCTCTTATGGATTGCAGACACATTCACAGTGTGCACAGCTCTGGTGAAAGACGCTGGCATCCTATTCCTCAGTCTGGTCTCTGTCACAATTGCTCATGCCTCTGAAGAGGCCGGCATGCTCTCAGGTCAAGAGGAGGTTAAGGCAGACAGGCACGTGAAGCGATGGCTTTCCACAAGGGAAGGAACAAAAGTGCCCAGGAGAAGCACACTGTCTGGTCTTTAAACTGCAGTGAAACTGTGAATGAATTGCTGACCATGAGAGCCAGGGCCACACGTCTCCCTGACAGGGACCAGAGGCCAGGAGGTATAACAGACTTCTAAGGTTTTCGATGGCAAGGAAACCTAGAGTAATGGGGACTGAAGGGAAATGGCAGGCACCAGGGGCACCGTCACCAGTGTGTCTGACACCTTCCGTCCTTCTGGATGTGCAGCACTGTCTTTCAATCTCAATCATTTCAATCCAAGACCTCATGAGGAGATGCTAGCTATCAAGGAAAATTCTCAACAAAATGCTGCAGCTGAATTATTCTTAATGTTTCCCATCCTAATTCAGTCTCTGACTTTAGCCCTATTCTCTATTGCACCTTATACCCTCATCTAAAGCCTATATGTATTTGATAGGGTCTGCACTGAATCACGAGACACAGTGCTTATGTGATACTCTAAGACGTGCAAGGAACTTTTATGTGTAGTCTTACTTAATACACACCAGATCCTTTGTGAGAAAGATGTTATTAAGTTGCTTATAGTGGAGGTGACTGAAGAAGGCAGAAAGAGTTATCAGCTAAGTGTACTGAAAACATTAGCATCAGAATTAAAACTTGAACAGGACTTTTAATTCCTAGTCTAATACCATTTCCTTATTAGCTCAATTAAGATATTTTAAAAAAAAAGACACCCTTAAGCTGCAGGGAAATAGCTTTCAAATATCCTTGGCCAGTATGTGTTCAATGCTGTAACCTAGCAACCTACAGCAAAGACACTCATACACTGTACACACACACACACACACACACACACACACACACACACACACACACACTCACTCATGTATGTATACACATACATACACAGAGTTTAGTTTTAGTACCTGGACAATAATGCACATAAATGTGTGTGTGTGTGGGGGGGTGTGTATGTGTGTGTGTGTGTGTCTGTCTGTCTGTCTATCTATCTATCTATCTCTATCTTCTTTCATTTTTATTTTTCGAAAATGACATATCCCCTACTCAGTTTCCTTACAGCATTTTCAAGCATAGGTTGGTTTTGCTGATGCTCTCCTATCCTCTCCCCCACACTCCCCATTGTCCCACATCCTTCAGCAGTTCCCTTTTGTCCTTCCAGCCACATGCTGCTACTTATGATCTGTTTAGTTGTCTGGAGGTGGGGCCCAGGGTTTCCTATTTTGTCAGCCTTCCTTGCGATATGTTCTTCTCAAACTGCAAGTTCTACACCACTGACTGGGTTTCTGTGAGTGAAAACTTAAGGGTATTTAGAAGTAGTCTAAGTGGAGAGGTTGAAGTTTTTGTGATGTCGTTACCTTTGGTCTTTGTGAATAATTCTGCCTACGTATGCTTCACTCAACATTCACGTTCTCTCAGCATCATCTTTTGAAATAAGAACTTACTCTGTAGCCCAGGCTTACTTGGAATTCATTATGTAGCTTAGGTCGGCCTCAAACTCAGAGCAATCCTCCTGCCTCTGGTTCCCTAGTGCTGGAATCACACACACCTGGCTCAACAGTGTTCCTGTGAGATCCCTGATTGTTTTGGTTTTACAAACACCGAGCTCACTGTTCGGCTCGCTTTGCTTTATTACATCATTTTGTCTCTCCCTTTGAGCCATCAGCCTGGAAGAACATTTCTCAAGTGGCGTGGTGATAAAAGTCTCACCAGCACTTGATGCTGCACCCAGAAATGGCTTTAGTCAGAGGCTTACGCTCTTGGAGCCCTGAAGTGGTCTGGTTATAGATATTTTTTACAAACTGGAAGAAACAGAATTAGGGTGTCAGCCACCCCCTCCCATCTAGAGAAAGCTGTTTCTGTAGAGACGTTTGGGAGGTTGAAATGATATCCAAATCTACCAGGATTAGGACTAAATGAGTTATTTACACACATGGACACACAGAGACACACAGAGACACACAGACAGACAGACAGACAGACAGACAGACAGACACACACACACACACACACACACACTCATATCTTATTGGGGGTTGGGAATGGGAAGATTTCTGTTAAAAGCATTAGCTGACATTAACTTGCACCAGTATTGATTCTTTTGAAAAAGCACAGCTGAGCTTCAAAGTCCAGTGCTGTCTGAATAACCAAGATGCCACAGTTGTGGAAGACATATTGGTCTTGGCAAGTAACAGCACACGTTCACAGTGAGGAACTGTTTTATGTAAGAAGGCATGAGCGTAAGTGCTTTGGCTTGGGAGTAACTGATTCTTAATTTTTATCTCACAGGGCCTACGTTTTATCTTACTTTTAAAGGACCACTCTGCCTTGTGCTTAAGAAGCTGGGATTTCAGTGCCATTTGCTAGGATGGCAATTACCCGTAAGTGGGAGAACTTTTTGAAGTCAACAATAAATGTCTGATGCTGTGGGAATCGCAGCTTGACTCCCACATTCGTTTTGTAGCAGGAAGCATGAAATGAATTGGCCCTTTTGAATTCTTCCCTAAATGTGCTCCAGATGTGTATAGATAGATCACTAAATATAAACTTAATTGCTTTTTTTTTTTTTTTCATTTCTGTCCCACTGCTAAGCAACTTTTATACCAAAGTGCTTGAGACAGGCTCAGTTCTTTATGGCCGCTCCTTTTCAGAATAAGATTAACTGGGTTTCTCTGAGTGAAAACTTCAGGGTATTTAGAAGAGACCTAAGCAAATAGGTTCCCAAATACAGTCTGATTAATGCTGTTGCTGTTGCTGATGCTGACAGATGGGCTCCCGCTGCCATGCTGACGTGTGTGTTACATTCAGGACTGAGTCATTAACTTTTAAAGTAGCACAGGATTCAAAGCCATTCAGACCCTCACGTCAAAGCTTGCCCTTTGGCATCCTCCAGTCTCAGTACCTGGGATATGCCCAGTGTTTGAGCTGAGCATGGCCTTCCTGACTGCCAGTCGGTCACCATCTTCCTTTGCTTCTGTAGGTCGCCAACTTTTAAGACAAGTAAGCTACATATATTACTTCTCCTTAACTACCAAGTGCTCCTGCACCCAAGTGCCCTGCAGTCATCACTTCATAAACACTTCTTGCCAGAAGTTCATGATCCCTTCTAATCGCCAAACTTCAGAACTAGAAGGCATCTAATACCTCTTCCAAGCCTTCCTTCTATCCGTGAAGAAGAACACGCATGATGGTTTTGGAATCAGCAGTGACTACGTTGATTTGCCTCGATTTCCCCTAAAGTAGTCAAGCTTTCAGTCTGACTGTATGACCAACATGTATTTGACAGATCTCTATATGGACCAAGTAGACATGTATCACATGAGCCTGTCTGCGTTGCACAGAAATGAAACAACAGATCGCTCTATTTCAACTCACGGAGGGGTTTCGAATAAGTAGGTCAGAGAGCTGTGAGGGGAATTACATTTAGAATAAGACAAACTTCCATTACCTTGGACAAACCTTTCACATATGGATAGAAAAGTATTAAAAACGGAACAAGACAAAGAAAAACAGATGCAAGACAGTTGTCTGATACAGGCAACCCCAATTCCAGATCCCTACACACCACACCTGACAGAGTTCAGTACATGAGGTCTGCAGGTTGGGAGAGACCACTGTTGTAGGGAGATTAGGTAGAAGGAAGAGACAACTGTAGGGGGGTTGGGTAGAAGGCAGAGCCTCAGAAGAGACTACTACTGCGGCTTTCAAATGTTTCTGCCTATCAAACCGAGAGATCACCTTTATCACAATAACCCCCAAATCAAGATGCAGAATAGACGCAGAGCCCAGCTCTTTGGAAAGATGAATTATCACCGGGCACTGCACACAGTGCTGGGCAACCAGGGAGGAGACAAGGTTCCTGCCTTGCTGGGATTTAGTCCTAAGTATCAAGGGGTGAAAAAAGAGCTAATGGCTATCAGACACCACCAGGGCAGTGCTTCAGGCGGATGTCCTGTGGCTGTCACAGAGAGCACAGGACTTCTCTAAGTTTAAATTAAAAAAAAAAAAAAAAGGATCATATGGCCAGGAAGAGAATGGAAGAGGGCGGCGGGTGAGGCCCCACGAATTACTCACTACTTAGCCATCTAAGCTTGGTTTCCTCTGTTCCTTTTTCCCCAGTGGCTTTAACCTATTTCTGAGAGCGACTGTAATCTTAGTGCAAAGAGCAGGGCGCCGACCCTTTTGGCAAAGTGCTGACTCTGCAAATTGTGCTCATAATGGAATGCGGTTTTCCGGGAACTGTGGTTCTGTCAAGGCCTTCTACACAGAGACATTTTCAGAGCTTCACACACCCTCTAAATAGATGGGGTAGAACAAGTTCAAAAGATACCTTCATGTCAACGTAAAATGTCCTTTGCTTTATCATAAGGCTTGAGTACAGTAGCACACAAGACACAGAACATCCTTCCGTTGCTACCAGAGATGAGGAAAATTTGGTGAGCTAAAAATCTCGACTGATGGAAATACACTAATTAATGTAGCAAGTAAGTATATTCTTTGTCTTGTTAATTTGTTATTGGTTAAAATGCTTAAAAATAAAATCATTTAAAATATCTCACTATTTGATGGTTAATGCTAATTAAAAATATTATCACTACTATTCATGCGTGTGTGTGATGTTAATGTGTGACTGTGTGTGCCAAGGCATATGGGTGAAGGCCAGAGAATAATCTGTGAAATCTGTTCTCTCCTTAAATCTCTTCTCAACCTTCCTAATGCCATGAACCTTTTATAAAGTTCCTCATATTATGGTGACCCCCCCAACCATGAAATTATTTTTATTGCTACTTCATAACTATAATTTTGCTAGTTTATGAAACTTAATGCAAATATCTGTGTTTCCTGACAATCTTAGGCAACCCCTGTGAAAGGATTCATTTGTTTCCCAAAGGAATCACAGCTCCCATGGTGAGAACTACTGCTTTAAACATTTATGGGGGTTCTAGAGATCAAACTCAGGTCACTAGGCTTGCGTAATCTGAACCTTTACCTGCTAAGCCACCTTGCCAATCCCTTCAACACCAGTCATGACTGCAGCTTCTACAGGTGTGGTAGGTAGGAGACTGCAATGAAATAGGAGTGACCCAGCAGTTCCTACATATTATAGTGATAAACACTCCCACAGATTACACGATTTGATGAATTTCCACCACCGGGCAGTAAAATTACATTTATTAGTAGAAATTCCATTTCATTAGCTATCTTTCACTGAATTTATACTTCAATTAAAAGGATAATCTAAAACTCTTAATTAAGATAGTACCTCTTAACTGCTTAGAATCTTAAAACATTTGGGACTGTCTCATAAGACTATTACATGGAACATGTAACAACATGTTACATGTAACATGTAACAAATGGAACATGGTCAATACCATTTCTCTGGACTTGTTTCTCAGTCCTTTTGTACAAGTTTTAATAGGTATTTCAGTGAGTCCTACCCAAAACATTTCCTTCTAATTATCAAATACATAACTCAGATATCACAACACAATGTGTTGCCCACCAACAAATTCCCTTAAATATTTACTTCATGGCAAATTTATGTTGAGGTATCAGCCAGGACTACAGAGGACCCAAAGGCATGGAAGACACAGGAGTGTGTGAGAATCTGGGTGGGTGTATGGCCTGTTCATTCAACGGAAGGATTAAGACAGGTGAGCTGGGCTGACGGAAGGTGTGTGGGAAGACCTGGGAGGGGTAGCAGATTTTAGGTTGGGCGCCTGCCACTAAACTAAGTGCCTGGGAAGGATGGAGGAAGGGGACACTTAGTCATCAATTCTGTGCTGGGGGTGTTGTAAAATACATCACTTTGTTGACAAAAGTCATCAAGGGACTGGTGAGTATACCTTCCCTCTGTGCTGCCACAGTATTAAGAATAATACATCCACATCTGTTTCTGTTGAAGGTAAAACTCCATGGAGAACTTCTGGAGGCTAAATGCATTTAGTGCATCACTCCCCCAACTGTCTTATCTTATTCTGAACTCCTACTCTGATTCCAAGTCAAAATCTTAATGGCCAAGTCAAAGAGCCAGCAAGAGTCTTCCTCAAAGGACCAGGTGGTATCGGGCTGTGCTGGTGATCACTCCCTAACTGCCTTTCGGTGACAAGGCAGCAGAAAGCAGCCACAGCAGCAATGAAACTTTATTTATAAAAATGGGCTGCCTGCTGATTTGTCCTACAAGCTGAGGCTGTGGATTCCTGGTTTAACATGCAGGGTTTTAGGTAAATTAAAATCGCAACGGGACAGAGTCTCGCACACAGCATGTGCATCCAACCGACTCCTCTTGAGAAGGTGCTATCAGACATGAATGTTATTAGAAAGCATGCCAAGTTACCTATCTACCAAAGTATTTCTAGGCTTCCTCCTTATCTTTCTGATCCACTGAACCCAGAACACCACCAATACAAATTTGAGAGTGCAGTTATCAAGGGTTTGCAGCGGAGGGAGGTAAGCTTTTCCGAATTTGTGAACTGAGACTAATCTGCCGCTCATCAGCTATTCAGAAAAGCATGTAAGTCATGCTCCTCTGAAAGACACGGTTTCAGAAATGAATCAAAGGAAGGGCTGCCATGCCACTGTGCATCTGGATGAGTTTCAAATCTCATGAAAGAAAACGGTGAGACACCAACAGAAAGCAGCAGCAGCGTTTGAAGGCAAATGTTTCTGCTGCGCAGACGAGGAGGGTACACAAAGATGCGCACTGTCAGGGTTTGCTATCTGGGATGTACATAGCGATGCATACCTCATCCAGGCCAGGCGCAGGCCCATCCTTAGCTAGATAATGAACTCGAATCTGAGACTAACGAGGAAAGCAGTTGCCTAGCACATGCCTGCCGACTCTGTAAGCGTCTGTGGACAGCAATTTCTGGTGTCTCGAGTGAGAGGTCCCTTGGGAACTGGGAGAAAAATGCAACCCTGTTCGGTACTCTGCACTCACTGAGTTCTCAGAGATGTGACTGAAACAAGACAGTATGGGTATCAGGACTTGAGAAAGGGTTTCAGACATTCAAAGGCACATATGGTTCATTAGCTATAAAGAAAGCCAAGTGCTATTAAAGACATACCTAGTTGGCCTACTGCTTGACAATAAAGGGACTCTCTATCTTAACAGTAACGACATTGAAAATGCTTCTTATTTAGGTGGTATCTTTATAAAGCACCACCAGAAACAACATCCCACTCAATCTTTAGCTTTTCTGATGCGACAGGCACTTAACTGCTGAAGTGACAGACACACAGAATCCATATGCCTGGTCTTCTGATGCTCAGCGCTCAGCGGGAGGAAAGCAACTCAAGGCAGAGAGTCCCCCTTAGCAGCACCACGTCACTTTCCCTTCAGAGTCCTTCTGGGACTCCCTTCCCATCATTAGACAGCGTTTTCAGTGACTTGATGGCGGAGGCAGAATGACAGGAAACTACTTTTAAATGGCATTTTATTTGACAAATAATCAAAAGGCACATCCTTCTCAGTGGCCTTAAGGAAGACAGTAGTCTACTGCAGAAAGGAAAAAAAAAAAAAAGGAAAATAGTATGGTTGGCTGAACTGATATTAGGAGATCAGAGTCAGGGAGCTTAGGTGAATCACCGGCGAAATAATTCAAGTTTCTCTCTATGCACGAATGCTACAAGGATCAGGGAGATCAGCTAAGCAAAGGGTTGTGAAACCATTTAGAATTAAAGTGTCATTCTGAGCAAGGCACTGCAACAGGTGCTGTCATGAAACTGAGCACAGCCTTCTCCATGACAAAGTGAGATTATAGCTTCATAAAACATGGGAAGTTGGTGGGTTACACAAAGATAGAAAAAGGGGGATCAAAGGAAAGGGTTACTGCTTTGAATGATGGGTGGGTTTAGTCTAAAAAGAATCAAATCAGTGAGGTGTCCAACCACAAGGCTAGACTACACATATTTTTGAGACAAGGGAACACAAGGAGACATAATTTACTGAACTTATGAAGGAGGTGATATTAAACTAACAGCTGTTTTTGAATGATGACCCTACCATAACGGACAGTTGTTGTCTGGGCTACTGGTCATTATCAGTTTGATGGTAGTAGTGTAGCAAGTATTCGGTACGTATTTTTGGAGTGTTGGAATACTTGCTGCGATGTGAAATATTTCAAAGCATATAATTATTGGACCTTGTTTAAATTTGGTCCTGATCATATACAAAGTCATAAGCATGTATTTGGAAGAGGTAAAAATATGTTAGTCTCACAGTAATAATCTTGGAGGTTCCTAAATTGTAGATGACATTTAATAAAAAAAAGGAGGAATCAAACTATTCATGAATGTATTAGAAAGTAGAACCTACATAAGTCCCGAACCATTCTGTAAATGGTTTGATAAACTCAGTGAAATATAAAGAACCTGTGTAGCTCTCCTACCCTTATGCTTAGTCACAACCACGAAAGCATTGCAGAGCCAAATCATTACTGAGAAAGGAAAGTGAAGACCAATTATTCTGGCCTCCTGGATGCTCATATTATGATCTTACAACTCCAGGGTTTTACGTTCACAAAATTGCAAGACGGTATATTAGCAGAATCCAAGAGCTGTGAGCAAGATTATTTCAGTGTCATCCTATGCTATCCTTCCAAGACTATTACTTTGAAATAATGATGCACTGCTAATTTAAATACGACAGGAACTTATTTCTGAAAAGCTGACATAGCTTCCATAGAGTTAACACAATGTGATTCATAATCAGAGAAGACAATCTTGAAAACTACGGAAGAAGGGACTGAAAGAATTTGCAATATTCATCTTGAAGACTCTAGGAAGGAGGGCTGCAGGGTTTTTACCTGTTGTTGGTTGTTGTGAGTTAGTCATTGGTCTGTGGTGTAGAATAAGAGTCAGGGTGAGGAGCACAGACAGCCAGGGTGTAAACACTGCAGGGTAGGCATGAAAGGCACTGCTGTAAAAGCTCTCCCTATTAATTATCTGTGCAGTGGCTAAATTATCTGACAGTTATAGTCACTTGTTAAATTAGATTTTTCTCATCTCTCCATCCTGTAGATTGAAAAAAATAAAAGTCCCTCCGTGGGCTGCTAGAGTGGGATTGTGTGTTCTGTGGAGACAGTAAAGAGGAACAGTGTCACTTTAATTTCCCCCTTCCAAAGCAGACTGGTGGGTGGGAAGGGCCAAAGGCTGTACGCAGTGGATATAAAAGTTTCACTTTGGGGAGTGCATCTTGTTCTGGGAACAGCAAGACAAGGGGCTGTCTACAATGAAACACCAGACAATGATGTCATCAGGAAGGCACCACGTGGAAAGAACTCTTCTCCTGACCTGGGTGGGTTGGGGCTGGAATGTGGCCCAGATATCCCCTGAATAGAAATCATCATCAGTTCCTTGGACAGTGTCTCAGCTTTGAGAGAGGAGGATAGGGCATATTAATGCATCTGGCTCATTAGGTTACACAGACCTCTGATAGGACAGATGAGTCAGTTTGGATAAAATAGAATAAAGACTCCAAGAGGCAGAAATGAAATGAAGTCAGTTAAGTATAGGTCAGGGAATATTTTGTTCCGCTGACATGACAATGACAGCATAGTAGAGGCAACAGCCCGTTAAGGAATGGTGTGGCTGGTGTAACATAGCCAACTCCCACAATGATAGAGAGACAATCCAATTAAAAGTGAATAAAAAAATTTGGAAGGAAGTCAAAGCTAGGATGGTACTTCATTCCCTCAGAACAGCTGTAATAAAAACGGTAGACAACGAATCTTGGTAAAGGTTGTAGAGAAGGTGGGACCTTCATGTACTGCTGGAACGAAACGCAGCATGGTGCTGCACAGCCAATAAGAAATCATGTATAAGACACTGGAAGCAGAACTAAAGAGTATAAAAAACCTGGTCAAGAGAATCTAGAAAGAATCAAACGAAGCTATAGTTTAATGAAAAACAAACCATAATTAAGAAAACCAGTTAAAATATCAAAAGGACTGCAGTCTATACATTTCTTTCAATACTAATTCTAAATATAAATGGCCTCAACTCTCTAACAGATAAAGAAAATCTTTGTAGGATGTCATACAGGTGAAGGCAGTACAGCAACAGCTGGTGAACCAATGTGGTGGGGAAGAGTCCACTAGTAATCCTAAGGGTTGAGAGAAAGTTTTATTTTCTATGAGGGGACCAGTGCCATGTTGAGTCATGTGATGTCTCAAGTGCGGAGGTGTGGGGATAGGACCTTAAACAAAGAGAAGCTGCCTAGGCTGGCAGGCTCTTGGTCCCCTGCTGTGTTATAAGCAGTGATAGCTCAGAGAGTTAGAGATTAAAAGCTGTTTTTTTTTTTTTAAAGAAAGTTTTTTAGAAAATCTTTCAGGATATTCATATTCCTTCTAAGTTGGACTCCACAGAAATTCTGGGTTAAAATCCTAGTTAGACAAGCTACTTCTTAAGGACAGGTATTATTAAAAGATGATTAAGTTTGTTTTTAAGAAGAAGAGAGTACAGAGATTACCCAAGTCACATGGAGATTTTCATGTTATTAAGGTTAAATAAAAATCTGAGGCTCCGGGTAGAGAGCTTGACAGATTGATATGTTTTGGGCTAAAGTCCTGGTTTGATAAGTTACTTATTGGTATTATAATTGATAGAAGGTATCTAATTTGTTTTATGAATTACCCTGTTAAGGGGCATATGGCTCCTTGATGCCGGCTAGTGAGGGTTTGTGGTTATTTTTGTTATTTTCCACAACAGGAAGCTCAGATTCTCTTAACGTGGGCTCCACGGGAATTTTGGGCTAATTTCCTGATATGACAGATTTAAAAAGTCTGACAGGCTCATACACTGTTGTTTAGATTACTTCCTTCTTTAAAATTGTTTAATCTTCATAATGGGCATGACTTTGAGTTTTATGGTTATATTATTACTCTGGGAGAGAGTGCAAGATATAAGCTTTTCTGGTTACAGACTAAGAAACACAGTATTTTGGGAGAAAGGTTGTGTCTTTTTGTTTTTAAAAACAGTAATTAGGATCTGGAAACCCCACAGAGTCATAGTGATCAGATTTGAGAGAGGGAGACTGCCTGAAAAACTAGATTCGAGAGAATCAAACAAAAAGATATCTCTATTCTAAACTTTTGTCTTGAGAATTATATTTTGCAGAATGTACCTACTTGGATTCCTGATCTCAAGGACTTTCAGCTGGGTCCACTCAAGACAGGCACATCAGGCTACTCCATTTTCCCCACCCCCTACCCCCCAAGAATATCTCAATGCCCATGTACAGCTTGAAGAAGTTATATTAGAGTTGTTGCCCCAGTACCCTGGACATTTGGCGGGGGGCTGAAAGTGGTTATCCTAAGGTTGTTTTTATGAGGAATTTAGAAATGGTTGTAACTTAACAGGGAGGAATTAGCTAGATTGAGTTGTATAGCCATAATCTCATTTGGTAACTAAGTTAAAATCATATCTTTGCTCTGGTATAGAATTTATTTGTTAAAAAAGTTTAAAAGTACAAGGTTTAGAGCCAGTCCTTCTATTGATGTCATTACAGATTTCTGAGTTGATTACACCTGTGAGTTAAGGCCCAAATAGCAAATTCATGGCTCTAAGTTTGTTAGAATACTTTCAAGATAATAAGATAGTTAACGGACAACAGTCCAGATTACCTTATATAGATGGATGGTTTTCAAAAATACCAGAAATCCACAAAATAGGAGATGTAAAGTTATTTATCTTTGGTTGAGACATACTTGCTCCTAATAGTTCCCATTTGGTGGATTTAACAAAGAAATTGAGCATCTTTACCTCTGGGTGAGGTAATACTTTGTGGCTAGGCAGCCAGTGGACAGAAACTGCTCATTTCACCTACAGACTAATACTGTCCAAAAAGGGACACTTTATACAGAATAGTTGTTGACTGATAATCTCTACCAAGCCAGAATTATCAGCCCTTCGCGGTTTCTGCATTTCAAGAGTCTGTCAGTTGATTTTGGGCCAAAAGGCTGAAGACTTGCACTCACATGTTGCTAACAATGGACTGTGCTAGTGGAGATTTGTCTCTACAACCTTTCAGTTCTGGAAGCCATTTTAGGCTTCCTATGTTTATAGATAATTGGTCATTCTCAGATTTCTGACGGGGTTGAAGACTGATTATAGTCTCAGCCTATCAGGCTGTTTTAACTCTGAAAATACATATTTTGTTAGATAGTTATCAGATAGTATACAAGCTAGCCCAAGATATAACATAGATTTTAAGCCTTTCTTAGGCTGGAATGGATAAATGTTCTGTTTAACTGATAAAGTATTAGTTATAAAGTATTAGACTGGGTATTAGTTATATTTTATACTTTTAATTACAAAATGATAATAGTTGTGCTCAGCTTATATTTGAGAGAAAAGTTTTTTTTTAAATTAGACAAAAAGGGTGAAATGTAGGATGTCACACAGGTGAAGCCAGGTACAAGACAGAATGAGGCCTGTCATTGGACGAGAAGGAAGGATGGGCGGGAGAAAAGTTTTAGAGAGAGGAGGAGACTGGAGGAGGCAGAAGAAGCAAGTGGAGAGAACATGGAAGTTGATGTCAAGATTCCTCTCTGCATATTTACAGGTCGTTATGGATATTTTTAAGGGATGGATGTGTACTGGGCTTTGTATGTCTAGGTGGGCAATTATATCTTATCAACTGATCAGAGGTTATTGTGTCGTGTATTCTTTCATATGGTGATTTAAGAGATATGTGGCAGCTGGAGACACTAGGCTGCCACGGAACTGGGATGCATATTTCTGGCATGGTGGTAACCTGTCTTGGGAAGTGGGTAGAGAGATTGTTGCCAGGCTCAGAGAGAAGCCATTAGCAATGTGATATGGGATGGAGCAGAGTGGGTGAGATGCTTTGCTGACTGAGATGAAAAGATACCAGATTATCTTGGGGCACTATGGTGCTGGATCTAGTGCAGGATAAAAGAAAGCTTTTTTTTTTTATAATTTTATAGCAACAAATCTTATCTGGGGTCTACAAGAAGGTCAGCTTATACTGGTATAATAGTGGCACAGATGTTATGACTGTAACCAATTACAGTTTAAAAACTGCATTTAAGGCCCACACTCCATGAGATGGAGCCCATAGATGACAGACATTGCTAAAGTAGTCAAGAACCTGGGACTAGGTAAGTTATGTGCCCCAGGGAAAACCTACTACTGTAATTCTGTTAAAGAAACATAGCAATACAATACCCAAAGGTCACTGCATTGCTCAACCCTCATCAGTGAAGCTTCTTCTTACAACAGAGAACTACAAGTGGACAATATTTATGATCTTGGGAGTTTGAAGCATTCACCCTAAATGAGATGTCTTTATCAACCCCCCCCCCCCACTTTAAGGATTAGTGATCTATGTGCAAGAGGAGGGACATGTTTGAAGAGCCCAAAGGTGGTGGATAACTCCAAGGAAACAGCATCCTTCAGATCCCACCAGGATTGATACACATATGACCTCACAAAGACTGTGACAGCATACATAGAACCTACACATGTTCAAATCTGACAACATGCCAGTGCTGAGAAAGGGAGATGGGCATAAAGTCCTATCCCTACCACACAGCAGGGCAGACTAGCATAAAAAGAACTCAATGGATATTTCTGTACACATTTAGTATTGTTTTCTTTTGGCATTTTGTCTTACTTTTTTTGTGTTTTTCAGATATACAGAGAGAGAGAGCGAGAGAGAGAGAGAGAGAGAGAGAGAGAGAGAGAGAGAGAGAGAGAGAAAACATTAAGATGGTGGAGAGGGGAGGAAGGGAGGATCTGGGGAGGGAAAAAGAATATGATCAAAATAAATTGTATGAGGGGCTGGAGAGATGGCTCAGCAGTTAAGAGCACTGACTGCTCTTCCAGAGGTGCTGAGTTCAATTCCCAGCAACCACATGGTGGCTCACAACCATCTGTAATGGGATCTGATACCATCTTCTGTTATGTCTGAACAGAACAGAACACAACAGAAACTGTGTACTCACCTACAATAAATAAATAAATAAATAAATAAATAAATAAATAAATAAATAAATAAAATTGATCAATCTAAAAAATTGTATGAAACACATGCACCATATTGTGCTGCATACAATTTCATAAATTGCATATGAATGGAATTAAGACAGAGGCCACCACAAACCAACTAATAGAAGCTAATTTCAGCACCCCACTTTCTTCAATAAATAGGCCATCTATACAAAAAATAAGCAGAGAAACCTGAGAATTAATGACATTGTATATCAAATGGATCTAACAGCTTTCTCAGAATGCTCTATCCAAGCACCAATGATTATACATAAAATTTAAAGTTGACAGCAAACAAATCTCTACAAAGAGTATAAACTCATGGAGACTAAACAGCTCATTACTGAATGAGGAATGGGTCAAAGAAGAAATCAACCATACTCCTGGAACAAAATGTAAAATGTGAACATGTCAGAATGAAGCCTCTGAGACACATACTAAGAAGAAAGCCATACTAAGAGGGGACTGTACAGCCCTAAGTGACTGCAATAAAGCAGCAGAAAGAGCACTAGACGAATTAACCCATTCAGTGCTGCCACATGACGAGACTGGGATCTTCATTCATCCTGTTTAAGATGTGAATGCTCAACGCAATGAAGGAAATTCAGCCATGGGGGAAGGACTGGGACTCATACCCTTATTATAAATATCCTTATCAACTACCGTATTATGTGGCTCATGTGATTAGTTACAACCAGTAGACTTGCCATCAACCAAGATGCCAGACATCAGGAAACATGTAGAATGCAGTCACCACCAAAGGCTGTGTAAGAAGCCTTTTCAAGAACTGCACTATCCGGAAGTCCCACACCCGCGGATCCTGGCCCGCAGCAGCTCTCTGCTCCCAAACCCCGTGGGAGAGAGACCTCACCGCCTGATCAGGTGGGCACTCCTGAGGCTGCAGAGCGGAGGAGACCACCAACACTGCCCACCCCTACCCACATCCCTGGCCCAAGAGGCAACTGTATAAGGCCTCTGGGTTCCCGTAGGGGAGGGCCCGGGAGCGGCAGGACCCCTGCGCCTGAGACACTGCCGGAACCTGAAGGAAACAGACCGGATAAACAGTTCTCTGCACCCAAATCCCGTGGGAGGGAGAGCTAAACCTTCAGAGAGGCGGACACGCCTGGGAAACCAGAAGAGACTGCACTCTGTGCACATCCAGACGCCAGAGGAAAACACCAAACGCCATCTGGAACCCTGGTGCACGGAGGCTCCCGGAAAGAGCAGCGCAGATCTTCCCGGTTGCTGCCACAGCGGAGAGGACTTAGGCAGTACCCCACGAGCAAACTTGAGCCTTGGAAACGCAGGTAGGACCAACTTTTCCCCTGCAAGAAACCTGCCTGGTGAACTGAAGACACAGGCCCACAGGAACAGCTGAAGACCTGTAGAGAGGAAAAACTACACGCCCGAAAGCAGAACACTCTGTCCCCATAACTGGCTGAAAGAAAACAGGAAAACAGGTCTACAGCACTCCTGACACACAGGCTTATAGGACAGTCTAGCCACGGTCAGAAATAGCAGAACAAAGTAACACTAGAGATAATCTGATGGCGAGAGGCAAGCGCAGGAACCCAAGCAACAGAAACCAAGACTACATGGCATCATCGGAGCCCAATTCTCCCACCAAAGCAAACACGGAATATCCAAACACACCAGAAAAGCAAGATCTAGTTTCAAAATCATATTTGATCATGATGCTGGAGGACTTCAAGAAAGACATAAAGAACTCCCTTAGAGAACAAGTAGAAGTCTACAGAGAGGAATCGCAAAAATCCCTGAAAGAATTCCAAGAAAACACAATCAAACAGTTGAAGGAATTAAAAATGGAAATAGAAGCAATCAAGAAAGAACACATGGAAACAACCCTGGACATAGAAAATCAAAAGAAAAGACAAGGAGCTGTAGATACAAGCTTCACCAACAGAATACAAGAGATGGAAGAGAGAATCTCGGGAGCAGAAGATTCCATAGAAATCATTGCCTCAACTGTCAAAGATAATGTAAAGCGGAAAAAGCTACTGGTCCAAAACATACAGGAAATCCAGGACTCAATGAGAAGATCAAACCTAAGGATAATAGGTATAGAAGAGAGTGAAGACTCCCAGCTCAAAGGACCAGTAAATATCTTCAACAAAATCATAGAAGAAAACTTCCCTAACCTAAAAAAAGAGATACCCATAGGCATACAAGAAGCCTACAGAACTCCAAATAGATTGGACCAGAAAAGAAACACCTCCCGTCACATACTTGTCAAAACACCAAACGCACAAAATAAAGAAAGAATATTAAAAGCAGTAAGGGAAAAAGGTCAAGTAACATATAAAGGCAGACCTATCAGAGTCACACCAGACTTTTCGCCAGAAACTATGAAGGCCAGAAGATCCTGGACAGATGTCATACAGACCCTAAGAGAACACAAATGCCAGCCCAGGTTACTGTATCCTGCAAAACTCTCAATTAACATAGATGGAGAAACCAAGATATTCCATGACAAAACCAAATTTACACAATATCTTTCTACAAATCCAGCACTACAAAGGATAATAAAGGGTAAAGCCCAACATAAGGAGGCAAGCTATACCCTAGAAGAAGCAAGAAACTAATCGTCTTGGCAACAAAACAAAGAGAATGAAAGCACACAAACATAACCTCACATCCAAATATGAATATAACAGGAAGCAATAATCACTATTCCTTAATATCTCTCAACATCAATGGCCTCAACTCCCCAATAAAAAGACATAGATTAACAAACTGGATACGCAATGAAGACCCTGCATTCTGCTGCCTACAGGAAACACACCTCAGAGACAAAGACAGACACTACCTCAGAGTGAAAGGCTGGAAAACAACTTTCCAAGCAAATGGTCAGAAGAAGCAAGCTGGAGTAGCCATTCTAATATCAAATAAAATCAATTTTCAATTAAAAGTCATCAAAAAAGATAAGGAAGGACACTTCATATTCATCAAAGGAAAAATCCACCAAGATGAACTCTCAATCCTCATCTTCGATTGGTTTATATACAAGTGTGCCATTTCTAGGCTTGAAAGTAAAATGATGCTATCTGGTGCTGGATAGAGGAGCCTTATTTTTTATTATGGCAGCTTGCTATTTTTGTAACATGGTGATTTGGTTGAACACAATAAAGTACAGTAGTAACTGATCTCCCCCTCTTCCTGGATGAGTGAGGAGATGATTAAATGTTGATGTCAGCATCCATGAGCATATTCAGATGAGCTTCTGCTTCTGTTGAAAAGGATGCTGTGTTTGATTGTGGTCCGAAGCTTTGAAGCACTACTTGGCATCTCCTTCCTTGGAGGTCTCACTGTTTTAACATAACAGATTTGATAGCTTGTTGGTAAGGTGAGGTCCAGCTTGTCTCCACTAGGTCATCTTCATGTGAATCCGGTGGTTATACTGTTTTGTTCTAGGGATATTTCATTTTTTTAATAACGATTTTAGCTGACATTCATGGAGAGAATGAATCCTTAGAACTGTGCCACTAGTGAAAGGAAATCCTGTCTAGAGTATGTTTCTTTACAAAGCTGTGTCACACCATCCTTTGGGCCCTCTGCTGGAAAAGTAGAATCAAGTCTCAAATAATGCCTTTTAAATTGTATCCTCTAGTATTATAGAGGTAGGACAGTACTGTATCATACCTCTGTGGATGTAAAATAGCTTGTACCTGCTTTATGATACGTAGTAGTGACCGTGCTTTATCAGAGCTGTTTTTAATGATGTTGCTCAGAATGTTTTCTTTCCAGATGATGATTGAGAAGCTAATTTAAAAAAAAAATGGTGCCAGGTACCACAAGAGTAACAGAACTGTGCTGTTTTCTCAGGTTTTGTTTTTTTACTTTTTTTTTTTTAATGGAGTGTGCTGGATGTCTCTACAGTTTTGTTCAGATGACTGCAGAACCTGGAAAAGCTGTTGCTGCTGTTGATGCATAACACACTGCTATTATTGGTCTTTTTATATAAATATAAATATATATATATACAGATATATAATCTGAATTTTTTGAAACTTTACCTGTGCTGTCAACTTTCGAAAAAAGTATCCCCGTTTACTGTGTTGAGTTGGCACTGTACAGAAATTAACAGCCATATTGGTCTAGAAATGTTGAACTTAAGTTTTTTCCATTTGTATAGGGGTAACACACTGTATTAAATATGTAAGGTCTTATATACGTGGGTTTGATTACAAAAACTAATAAAGTATTCTCTAAATTAAAAAAAAAAAAAAGAAAAAAAAAAAAAAAAAAGAACTGCACTATCCACCATGCTAGCTGCATGGCCGGGGGTGAGCACTCTGTAGGCAGCTAGACTCAAATCAATGGCAACCTGAAGTGTTAGCTTTCAAACATGTAGTATAAAGGAATGCAAATACCTCAATTATTTCTAAGGTTGACTAATTTAACATATTGATGTATGAAATGGTATTATTTTGAATATGCTGAGTTAAGCAAATTAGCCTTTTTCATGGATTTCATATTTAAATGTGGTAACTGGAAATTATAAAATCCCTGTGAAGACCATATCATGGTGCTCCGGAGAGAAGCAGGATGGATGAGTGAAGAGCAGAGGGATTCTAACAGTGTGGCATACCCTAGCATACCATCTTACTTAGCTAACAGACTCCTTCAGCGTATGCAGCTCTTTAAATATTATGTGGTGATCTAAAAGCTGCGGACGTTAACAGCCAGCCACCTGATGCCCGTAACAGACACACACACACAGTTCCACGACTGTATTCCCAAGAGTCTCAATCTGTTGTTTTCTTTGTTCTGCTAGGGTAAAAACTTCCTGAAATGGTTACCATGCTAGAACATAGTTTGGGGAGAAATGGAGTCTGGTCCTGGGCCATGGTAACTCACATTTGGCTTCAGAATAAATTGTCTCTTATTCTCTTTAGAAAAACCGAGATAGCTACTTTTTTTTCATATATACACTGTCTGATATATTATTTAGCCAACAGAGCCTTTCAGTATACGCAGCAAGATGATTTAAGCATGAAATGTTTATATTACCGACATTCCCCAAATGCTTAGAAAAGTAACTCATAACCTGTAGCTTCCTCTTTCAAACCATCAAACAGAATACTGACAGGACCTGTTGGAACTGAAACTGCAGGTCCCTGAGGAAAAGCCCATATCTAATCCAAGGTTAGTATGTAGATCATCCCTGTTGCCTAGTAAATCCTCACCAAATATAAATATATAAATAAACATGGCAGGACTTTTGAGTTAAAAGTTTATACTTCTATTAAAAAAAAAAAAAGACAACAGCAGACATCTGCGATTGGTATGGTCTCCTAAAATCTAGCTTTAGTGTTTTCTCCTATCCTCTCTTTGTCTTCCTTTCTTGTAAGTAGTGGGATTGAACTTGGGGCCTCACGTGTGCTCTGCAAGCACTCTACCACTACGAGACGTCTCCAGCTCAGTCCTTTTTTCTTCTGAGACCAACTCTTGGTTGCTCTGAACCAAGCAGGTTGGCTCTGAATTTGGGTCCTCCTGTCTGTCTCTCAGCTGATTGGGATTACAGAAGTACATCATCATCCCTGCCTTCCTGTCCTCTGTAGTCTTGCTTCTATCTGTATAAGAGGTGCCTACGACAATAGAGTTACCCTGATTTAGAGAAGACTTTGGATACAGTCTTTTGTATACAGTAGAAAACTATGAGGAAGGGAGAGGCTGAGATAATGGTTCTCAGAAGTCTTCATAGTGAGTTGAAAAGTCACATAGACTCAGTGGTTGGTCATTGAGTTAACTAAAGGAATCCTCCTGTAGTCAACATTGTCTTTGGTGAGTTGGAAGGTATAACACATCTGGAAGGGTCAGCATATGGTTTAACTCCAAGGACACTGTTGGGACAGTATGGTGTTTGAAAACAGCAGGGCAAGCTCTGAGAGGGACAGATGCAGCCTATATAACTGAGTATGCAAATATGCCACACTGGAAAGTAAAACGTACAGGATGGTTTGACCTTAGGAGAGGAAGGAGGGTTCAGGTGGACAGCAGCCCCCACCAGGCAAGGTGGAAGCCATTCTTAAAGTTCATGCCATGGTGTGAGGCGGGTGACAAAGAGTAGGTGCTGCTATTTCTCATGCTGAGGTCGGAAGATCACGTCAGGAGGAATTCTGAGAAACAAATGAAGGAAAACGATATACAGGAGTAGCTGGAGGAATTACAGATGCCTTCTGCAGAAGAGGTGCTAGGGGCCTGTACTCCCTGAAGTGGTTCTACCTGAGGTGGTTAAGTACACTTATTCTGCTTTCCACAGGCACCTCTCTGAGCAAAGGAAGGAGTCACAGATACCAGAAAATAATGAAACCATTGTACCTCCATCCAGGAAGCATGTGTGTGCAATGCTCACACCCAAAAGACTTCACAGAGAGTTTAGGAATCCTTGGCTTAGGAGTTATGACAGACCGGGATGTCATCTTATAAAAGAAAGCAGATTTCCCCACCGGATGTCAAATACTCCTGACTTGGAAAACTGATTTTATCACGCACAGAGGGAGGTGGGCAGAGTCTGTAGTGGATAGCTTGCAAGGTCTTTCTTCAAACTGGGCTTTCCTAATTCCAAAGGGGCTTTAAAATAATTTCACAATAACAAGCATTTATATCAAGTATTTAAAACAACTCTTTGTTGGTGCTCTTTCCATGAAAGGGTTAAATAACAACGATGTCCTTTATACTGTAGCAACCAATGAAGGACCAAACAGATGATCAAGGCGCCAACCTGACTTCCTGGATGTATCTGGAAAGATTTCTCTTTACTAACTGTAAACTGTAATGGCATATGATTATTCTATTACGAGAAATAGAAAAGTGTTTTCCATAAGTTGCTTTTCAAGAGCAACTCAGCTACAGCCCAGGGCACAGGTGCAGGCACCCCAAAGTATTTGCAAGGCATTTGTGCTCAACCACAGAAACTTTCTAAGCAGCTAACAGGCTCTCCTAGCGGGTGTGCCTATGAGTACTCTCACTGACAGTGGGACAGCATTTCTTTGTTCTATGGATCTATGCTCTGGCGAATTCACTGAGGCCTAAACCTTAGGAGCATTTCTGTGTTAACTGGAGAGAAGAAATGCAGGTAAATCTCTATCTTAACTCTCTCTAAAAGGAAAGCAGCAAATCAAATTATGTGAGTGATGCCCATTTCTTTTCTTTTCTTTTTTTTTTTCCTATTCTCTTTTTCGGAGCTGGGGACCGAACCCAGGGCCTTGCGCTTGCTAGGCAAGCGCTCTACCACTGAGCCAAATCCCCAACCTTGCCCATTTCTTTAAGAGACAGATTCTTAGTAATCTGAAAACATTTTCTATCATTCTAACCATGTTTACATTTTGTTTGAACTTGTTCTTTACATTAATAATTTTGAAAGACCCTCAACCCTGAAATAATTAGATACATCCTATTTGAAATTATTTCAGTGTTTCCACCTGCATATATACTCAATTATAATAAGGTTTTAATAAATGTCTGTTGTCAACACTAGACATTGCTGCTTGAAAATGATTGACCAAGTGTCCAAAGGGCTCTGAACCTGAAGGAGAAGGCGCATGTGTCTGCCTTGTGGCTGAAAAGGTGTGTGTGTGTGTGTGTGTGTGTGTGTGTGTGTGTGTGTGTGTGTGTAATTCATTAATACAGTGCTAATGATACACCTACTTACTAAAGGCCCCAACTTTCTGGCTGTTGGTCTTCTGAGGGGCACCACTGCATCTGCAAGTAGTAGTGTGTCTTCATGGTCCTACTTTATCCACTTCCTATGGCTCAAATTTCCTATTCAAATTGCTCTTTCAAAATGGAGCAGAAAAATCTATCATCAATGGTAGATGTAAAGCGACACAGAGGCTGCATTCTTCCCACCTCCAAATCAAGTAACGGGAGATTGGCACTAGACCTATAGAAACATCTGTTGGATGCCAACACTCTGCTATGCCTTTTCCTTAGCTCTTAACACGGCAAAAGCCATGTAGACATTAATGCCACAGAGAACTTCAGGGTTATTTTAACGGTATACTTTCCATTCCCTTTTATCTATGAACACAAGCTGATGAAGAAACTTCTTTAGGACAGTGTTTTCCACACTTTTACGTACAGCACAATCACCATGAAGATTTAAGATGACCTGGATAGTCCGGCCTTATCTGTTGACTTTCTGATTGCCTGGGTTGAAGCAGGGCCCAGGAATCTGTGTATCTATCTCTTGAGTTCCCAGGCAATGCTGCTTCTGGCCTTTGTCTATAGGACTATGCTTCCTTTCTTAACTCAGATCTCCATGGCTGAGGTTAAGTCATGTTCTAGACTAGTGTCTGAAAGAGAGGTGAGCTGTGCTGCACAAGGTATTAAAGACGTGCACAGCCATACCGCCCTTAAACCCACCTGATCTCAGCAAAGTAGTAGTAAAGTATACATAACTCTCCTGAAGAAAGAGATCACATGCTCTCTGTGTGACATGTTCATGTATGTGGTGCGTTCATGTGTGTGTTGGTATACATACATGCGTGTGTGGTGGCACTCATATATGCATGTGTCTGGGTGAGCTATCTGACAACATTGTGTCACTTTTAAAAATGCCATCTATGTCCTTTGAGATAAGGTATCTGACTCATTTGGAACTCATCAATTAGCCTAGGCTGGACAGGTAGGGAGCCCCCAGAGACCCTTCTGTTTCCATCTTCTCAGTGATGGAATCACAAGAATGTGTTGCCATGGTGATAGGGACTAAGCTCAGGTCCTCCTGCTTACAGACAAACACTGTGCCAGCAGAAGTTGCTCCTTTGGGCTTTAACCTTCTTGTAATTCAGGATAAGAGTGTCTGCAAAGCTTCCTTAGAGGGGGTGCCTTTATCAGAAGGAAGACCACCATACTCACCAGAGAGGAAATATGCCCAGCCGTGTGGTGATAAAAACCACAGCAAACATGACAAACAGGAGATCACACATTTTCTGAAATTTGGCATAATTTGCCATTTTGGCAGCCTACAAGAGGAAGGAATGCAATTCACTCAGTTAAACTGATAAGAAAAGTTTCTTTCAGTGTGCATCAGCGCCCAGTGAAGTATAGCTTACCACATGCATAAGAATGCACATGCCATACACTGGCATTTATAAATTACTCAAAAGTTTAGTGAAATGTAGCATCAATCATACATACACTACAAGCGTCATAGAGTTAATAAAAATATTTACTAACCCCCGAAATTCAATTATATGGCTGATTTTAGGAGAAGAGAGGACAAATAAGAAACTTTCTTGCATTGTATTTTGATGTTAGCAAGCCAGAGATATCAGGACAGAGATCACATATCAGGTCAATATAAAGTCTTCATTGCACCTGAATGCTGAGGCCATAGGCTACAGCTTTTCCACACTGGCTTGCCCTTCTACTTTGAGGTTTGTGTTTCCTTCCTTCCACTTTTTTCTCTTCCTTCTTTCCCTTCTTTTTTTGGGGGGGTGGGGTTGAGACAGGGTTTCTCTGTGTAGTCCTGGCTGTCCTGGAACTTGCTCTGTAGACCATGCTAGCCTCAAGCTCACAGAGATCCACCAAGTGCTTCCCAAGTGCTGGGATTAAAGCTGTGTGCTACCACGCCTGGCTGGACCTGTGCTTTCTTTAGCAATCACAGAGGTGCTTTGGGAAGATGAGTTCCTAGCTTATCCTTAAAAACTCTGAGATGAAGTCACCATCATGACTATGTTATATCCGTGACTATTTCTGGAGGATTTTAGCCCTATCACAGGCTCATTTTCCAGGTGAAACTTCTAATCCTCTGATATCTACAGGAAATACTTCCATGTCTGAGGACATCAGTTTCAGCAGCAGGCAACCACACTGCTTTCTCCGCTGTCGCTTCTTAAGGTGACTTTAAGGACAAGCACAGGAAGGCCTGGAAGGGAACGTTTTTTTCCCCCCATTTCTTAAAGTTGTGCAGATTCCACAGCATTTACTGGAACTGTAAATTCTGTGGAACTGTAACAGCACTACTGGAAACTGTAGCTCTCTTCTGCAGCACAAGATTACTTTCCATGTATAGGAAAATTAGTTGCTGGAAAAGATGTTGCTAGCATTCTTGGAGGTATCCATGTTCCTTTAACAGTGCTAAGTGCACAAAGTTTGAGAGCAATGTGTCTTAGAAGGAAACAGCCATCACCTGAATGGAAGTCAAGATTATGAGCTCTTCATTTCATGAACACTTGAAGTGCAACACCATGAATTACATCAAAAGGAAAGTACTTTTGGCTACCTTCTGGCTAGGTATCACCAACACATCCCTCTTCTTTGACATTCATCCATCAGAAGTGACGGATAAGCAACAGCTGCAAACTTGCTAGGGATGTGTACACTGTAAACACTATTTTGTGATTTCATTAACTGGAGATTTCCAAGCATTATCTATGATGTCAAGCAGAATCCTGGTTATGAAAACCTTTTGCTTTTAAGGCGCATACTTGGATTCTTAGATCAGCTACCTTTTCTGGGTGAAAGGGGATGGACGATAATTCAACAAATATCTCCTCTACCACAGCTCTAGCCAAACTGCATGCCAGAGATTTCCACAGGAATTAACAGTGGCTCGAGGTCTAGGATTGATTTCTACATGTAGGCTGCAGTATAAATGTCCCCTTCTAAGTCTACACTGGATACAATCAAATTACAATAGAATTTCAGGGGACTTCCTGCCTACTACACAAATTTCTTCATTTAAAACTGCCCTGAATGAAGTTCAGCTTGAATCACGTAACAGTCATGGCCACAAACTATCTTCTGACTTACGACCACTTTAGTTTTATAACCTTCAGGGGACCAAAAATTTTGAAGAGGTTTTACACTCGGTTCAAACCTTAATTTACCACCTCTATGAAAGATTAACTGTGAACATCTGTGCCTCTGATGGCAGTGACAGATTATGACTGAGGATTCTTCTTAGCAACAGAAACATGACACAGCAGGGGGAAGAAAAGGACTCCAAGAGCCAATTCTATGCAAACTCTGTACTTGTTTGGGTTAATTTTGACCAGTCATAAAATTCCTTAGCACTTCTTAGCATAGAGTTAAAAGATTTATTTATGCACATAACACTGAGTTTAACTCTGAAAGTAGTAAATTCTTTACATACCTTTGGTATAAAAGTTACAATTCATATGCCTCTTTCACTCTTAAAAAACCACTAGTATAATATTGTACACTGGTAACAAAAAATCAAACTGACTAATTGCATTGCGAGACTAAACTGGGTTATAAGTAGTTTTCAGATAAATCAGCGAGACTCTTAGAAAACGTATTGAAACAATGATTTTTCTGTTAAACAACCAACCATTCGGATGTGGCCAAAGCTTCCAGTTCCCTATCAGCCAATGATGCTAACGAAGCTCACTTTGGACACACATTTTCATGGTAATCTAAAGTCTCAGATTTGCCAGTTTAATCCACTAAGTAACAGCTGGTGGTTTCAAAGCACCATCCACTACACCACACGGCAGCTGGTCTGGGGACTTTGAGTTCTGGATTTTTGTCTTCCTCAAGATGAAAGGAAAAGGTTTACCTCTAGCAGAGCATCGGCTGAGTCGTGAAGACAGAGGACCAGGGTTCCTACTCGGGCCATGTTGTTGACATATGAAAAAGTTATTAAGAAAATGGTTGCAAGGTGGTGCAGGAACATAATGCCGAAGTCCTCAAGGAAGGAAAACAAAATACAGTAGGTGAGTGTTCAGCAACATTGTGTTTTTTTCCACCCCATCCATTTACTCTCTAAGCCAGAACATGGGGGAGGATCTCCAACAATAGCATCAGTGTACTTCGTGGTTAAGATTCAGCTCCTACCCCTTTGGGATTTCCCATTTATGGGGGTGGGGGGAGATATTCAAGTGACCATGGAGAATGGGTTCAACACTGTAGTGAGTTAGATCACAAGAGGAGGAATCACCACAGAATTTTAAGCAAAGAAAAGCAGTACTTAGACCTGTTTTTTGCTTTGTCATGTTTAAGTGTCTCACAAAGGCCTGTGCTCAAAACAAAGGCCCATGCTCAAAGGCTTAGACCCAGTCATGGTGTTACCGGATGAGCCTACTGGAATGAAGTTAGGGTACTGAGAGAATGTTGTGAAAGATGTTGGAAAGTGGGCCCTTTCCTGTCCCTCTTGTGTTCTAGCTTCCATATCATGAGTAGCTTACACCGCTATATCCTCAATATGCTAAACAACATGTCAATCATCCATCGACTAGAACCTCTGAAAACATGAACATAGAAGAACACTTTTATCTTATAAATTGATTTGGCTCAGGCATTTTGTTACAGTAACAACAACAGCAAGAATAACAAAAACCTAACAAACTTTAAGTCCTTTGGGATGACAGTATATATGTATTCCTTGGATACTTAGTGGTTGCAATTTCCGAAAACACACACATGCACATACACATATGTACATTCTCTCTCTCTCTCTCTCTCTCTCTCTCTCTCTCTCTCTCTCTCTCAATTAATCAAGAGCTTTGCATATGCTAGGGAAACACTCTTACATTCTACATTCCCATCTTTCCTTTTACTTCTTACTTTAAGATAGTTCTTAACTAAGTTGCCTAGGCTGGCTTTGAACTTGTAATCTTCTTGCCTTAGCTGCTTAAGTAGTTGGGATTACATGCTTGTGCTACCAGGCTCAGACATACAAAATATTACTATTCTTTTAAGCAAGTGGTATGTTTGAAGAGATATCCAGTTAAAGTAAGGAGAAAGGAAGACCTGACTCCTGGAATGTTCAGTCTCTGTTGTTTACATAAATCCTAATAAACAACATATTTAGTTTTACCATAATGTAATGGTTGAATACATATACATATATGTATGTGTATATATATATATGTGTGTGTGTGTGTGTATATATATGTGTGTGTATATGTGTGTGTGTGTGTGTGTGTGTATCTATTTTTTTCCCCTGAAATTCATGTTAAAATCCTAATGATGAAAATGAAGGTGTTTGGGGGGTGGGATTGATTAGGTCAGGACAAAGATTAGTGTCTCTACATGAGAGGCCCACGAGAGCAACACTGTCCCATCTGTGACATGAGGACATAGCTGGAGGGTGCCATGTATAAACCAGGAAATGAGCCCTCATGGTGTGCCAAGCCTATGAGTGCTTTGAGCTGAGGCTCACAAGCCTCCAGAACAGGAAGGGATAAAATATCCAAGATGGCATTTTGTTTTAGAAGTTGAGGTAGATTAAGAGGTAGACTGGTTTTGGTTATTGTGTGAGTTTCTTGGAACGTGCATCTCCTTGTTAGTGTCCATCACCTAGAGCATCCTCACTGGGTGCTAAAGGACACACTGGGTTTTCTAGTAGGAAGGGTGAGAACAGAGGCCATGGTGGAAACTATAGATATTATTTTTAATGGTTTCTTTTGGCTACTACCATTATTTTTTATTAATTGTTTTTATTTATGTGTGTGTTATGTAAACATTTGTCCTGTGTGAGCAATGTACACAGAAGCCGGAAGAGGGTATCATATCCACTTGGAATTGGAGTTAATAGCAGTTGTGAACCACCTGACATGTGCTAGGAATCAAACTCAGGTCCCCTGGAAGAACAAGTAGTAAGTTAGTTCTCTTAGCCCCTGGTCAGCTCTCCAGCTTCAATTACCACTACTTAAAAAAAAATTATTTATTTGGTGAATAGAAAGTAACTGTTCTATTGTTTGATCACGGATATGTAACTATTCGAGATAGCCAACGTTTGTGCTGACAGAATAATGGCAGGTTAAGAAGTGAATGATAAAATTCTTCTGTGGCTTCGGAGGTGACAGCACTAGAGTAGCCATAGAGCTCTTGCAGGTACTCCTCTCCTATACTCCCATTCCTCAGGGTAAGGTAATGCCGCTGGTTTGCATTTTACCCATGCCTTTGCCTCCTTGCAACTTCCATTGGGACTACTCTCCAGGTGGTTCTGAGAATGAATATGGTCTACAGTGCCCAGGCTATCATTCGGTCAAACTATGTTGAGTTTTTCTGACGTGGAGGCAAAGATAATTAACTCAGACACAGCCTTAGCTCTCTGTAGATGTAAACTCATCTTGGCTCCTGGGGAACATGGCACTCTTAGGTCTTCTCTATAGCTGCTTTGTTCTTTTACCTCTGAGACAACTTTGCATCCAGGGCCGCTAACATTTGGTCTCCTAGTTACTTACCAGTCCTGGTCCCACAGACACCTCTACAACTCAAGAAAGCATCTATTCCTAAATTCTAGTCTCTAGTTTAACTCAGTTAGACAACTGCTATTTAGACATCCCCACGCTCAGTTAAATCAGTTTCTATTTTAACATGAAAGTTCAGCAAAAGTTATGACCAGGAACTCACAACACGATGACTCCTTAAGACTGTCTGATTCTTAGTTTAATTACGACACACAGACTACCTGAGAGGCAACTTGAAATGCAGGTTCCAACTCAATGCTTTGCAATTTCTGGCCAAGGCATCGACTTCCTCATTTTACAATTAAGATGCTGGATTAGATCTTTTGTTAGCTGTCCGTTCTATAACTCTCAGCTTAGTGGCTCCAGTGACTGACCCCTGAAGTCTTTACCTGTCTAACTCACAGAGAATTTAAGAACGTATACCCATTCAGGCGTATGCCGGCAAAAGCGTCCATCAACCCATCAAATGCCCCCAGCTCCCTTCTAGTTAACAGGTCAAGAGCTGTTGGTGTCACCAAGCTTTGCGTTGGAAAAGTCACCCTCAACACCTCTAATACTCTTATAAGCTTTGTGGTCAACTTTGGTGAAGACGCTCAAGGGTCGCTTTGGTTTCCAGGAAGGTGCCTGGCATCGATAACCTCCCCTAGAGGTCAACCTCTGAGCGCTAAACCATACGCCAGCTCCATCAATGAGGTTAGATAATTAATAACAAAAACATGATGATGTACCTTTCAACTGATTGAACAAGTGGCATAGCCACCAGCGGCAGGAAAACAATCTGTCTCGCCTCCGTTAATGCTTCAGCCCGCAACAGAACAGATTCACACCACCTGCTAACCCTTCCTCAGACACAGTGAGGCTTTACGTTACTTCTTAGCTCACAGACAGACGAGAAATGATGACCACACTGAGCTGTGCGAGGAACTGCACGCAGGCGCCACATAGCTGTTCTCGAAGCTATTGAAATACTAACGATTCTTTACACTACCCAGGGCTTTCTTAGGTTATTAGAGGCAGATGATGCCAAGAGGCCTCTGGCAGACAATACAAACTGCTCTGCTGCTGCTTTCCAATGAAAGATGAATTCTGTTCCCCATGACCTGGAGAATGGTGTTTTACCATGCACAGCACTTCAAAACAACAGCTGAGCTGAAGTAGCCCTAACCCATCAACTGCTCTGTCACACCGATTCTTACAAGGGACTAAATCAAAACGCACAGCTCAGGAGCTCAGAGAGTTTATGCCGCCTATGCCTAATCGGCAGCTTTCAACACCCAAGTAGCTGAGTACCTGACAACAGTTGGGTTAGGTACTCCCACCCTCCCTAGTGTTCAGCTGCCCTCAGCTTACTGAAAGAGAGAGAACAAAAGATTTTCTCTATTAATTTTTAAAACGAATAAATGTAAGTTGTTAAAGCACTTACAGAAGATTAGGGCCACTTCCCAATTAAATTTGCTAATTTGGATCTGATAGAAATGTCAACAGTGCCTGTCAGAATAACGAGGAACTTTCAAAAATAAAAGCCTTGTTTCTCAGACAAAATTTGCTTTGTGAAGATGAGCTTTCACTGTAAACCCCTTGTTCTGGGGACAAAAAAAAAGTTCGTTTTATCTCTGCCGGTGCCCACAGTTGCAGCCATAGCAGAGGATCAATTTCCATTACATTCAAACCTACACAAAGGGGAGAGGCGGGACAACAGCCTTGCTTTACTTGTAGGCTTCGGAAGGTCTTAGGCACAGCCAAATACCTCTATAAAAGCCATGCAGTCCTCACACCTGTCACTCACATCCTGTCATCCCCACACATTTCTTTGAGCAGGCACTGAATTTGATCCAAATAACCATGTTTTTAAAACTGTCCATTTGGATTTTATCAGGACAGGGAGGAAAATTTCCATTCTCCCATTGATTACTGCCGGAAATGATAGTGTGTGTGTGTAGACACAAGCCTGGCTCACAGAATATTAGGCTTTATTTAGGTTGACGATGTTTTCCAAAGCATCTTCTGCAGGAGGAATCACGTAAGGGCATGGCCTCCACTATCGGCCTTCAGGTTAGTGCTTCGTTCCAAGGGACAGAAGCACCCCTTTCCTCAGGAATGACCTAAACCACCTGCAACGTCACTTTACCTCTTGACAGAATCGCCCATCCTCAAGAGCTCCCTCTGTGTTCCCCAACATTTCCCAGAGCCTCCACCATCTTACCTTGTTATGGTCCCTCACATGTTATCAGAACAAGAAAAAAGGAACCCATGTGGTCTTGACCCAAATTCCAGTAGAAAAACTCGAAAATGAAAGAACTCAAGGATAAGTCATCCATTTTAATGGCAAAACTTAGTAAGGCTGAGTCCCCAACTGTTAAAAACAAACAAAACGAAAAAGAACCAGCACCTTTACTTCTTCTCTACGGGAATTTTATACACAACAAAGTATTAGCACAACCAAGCCGAAGAGATAATCACTCACCAAGACACACATGCCAGATTCTAGATAACACAGAATCTCCATGTTTGCTATGTTAGAGTCTTTGAAAGGATACCTTCTACCTTGTAAAGGGACCACAAATTCATCTCAAAGTACCTGCCTTTATTAAGACAACCATAAAAAGCTACATCACACCCACATACTCTGTGTGCAAGGAATTTTTCCTTAAATTTTCATTTGGGATTAATTGAATAAAAATTATTAAGCTACCTCATAAAAGGCATAAGGCTTCTGAGGTTCTAACTGAGGGCTGGGACAGGCATTCACAGACAGCGAAGATCATAAATAATTCTAAAAACCAAGACAGTGGAAAAGTCTTTGTTCAGATGCGAAGAAAATGTATTAGCTGTCTTGAATTTAATAAAGCTAATACATACAATTAATAACTTATAATTTTGCTCAAAGAATAGACATTAGGCACTTACAGATTTCGAAGGCTCCAGGAAACAGGACAACAGCAGAGTTTGCAACTAACTGACATCATCTTATGATTCCTCTCCTACCTCTGTTTCCCTCTCTTCTTCCTTCCTCTCCCTGCTCTTCCTCCTCCTCTTCCATTCCTTCAAGGCTTACAAGTTATTCCACTTCAAAGCAGAGATAGAGAAACTGCCATAACTGTGCTTATAAATAAAGTTTTATTGAAACACTCCTGTACCCACTTTGTTTCCTTTCTGTCTTAGGTGACTTTCTTGCTCAAGTAGCACAGTTGAAACACTGCAACAGAGAGCACCCACAACTCTACAACACTACCAGGTCCTTACAGAAAAGTTTGATGACCCTTGTTTTAGAATCATACCAAAGGATGTCATGTGAGAAACTCAGTTATACAACGTAGTAGATGCATGGTCCCTGCCTTACTTTCTTCTGGCAAAGAATATGTTAAGAGATTAATTTTCACAGCTATTCTGAAACAATCCAAACCAATTTAATATTGTTCTTGAAATACATATAAACCATAAGGAGTTTTGAAAGGTACCCTCATCAAAAATCTCATGATCGATTATAATAACTACAAACTTCTAGCTAATTGAAGGGTTGGCAATAGCTTCTCTAGCTTCTGAAAGCCGGGGCTGTGTGTCCAGATTGACCAGTATTATCTCTGTTGCTAGAAGCACCATTATTTTATGGCTTCTGAAAACAGATATAAATGAAGCAGGGAATTGCTGTGTAAGCACTGTTCACCCGATCTTTCTCCTGGACAACATTTATGGTGCCCTTTCAAGATTGAGAACTCATAATCTTGTCTACTGTGAATTAGTTAATATTTAATCTTTAATTGATTTTTTATTACATTTGAAAGGAGCACAGTAAAATGTTATTTGCGCAACAGAAACAGTGTGATAGTTACCAATCACTTCTGGTGGGGGTAGCCAGAACATGGTGCTTAATTAGCAGTGCCCTGGCCTAGTCTTCAATCTCCCACCTCACTTCATCCAAGCAAGTTCCCAAACCTACTCTGATTGTAAATGACATCAGTGTGTTTAATTGAACACACATATGCCACTTTTCTCACAAGTTGTCAACATGCAACTACCTGGTTCTTACCCTTGAACTGGCCATATTAGTTTGCATGAATTTTGATGAGAAAAAGTCACTTCTAATGTATTAAGAATGTAGTTTTTGTAAGCCTGAAGAACTCCATTAGTTCACAGATGAATCTCCTCCATGTTCTGCAGAGGTCCCTAGGGAGAAACCCCACCATAGGAGCTCAGTCACTAAAGCCCATCTAACCTGAAAGCATCCAACACCATCAGTAGGGGGCAGCTTGTGCTCAACAAAGATCAGAGCTACTTGATGGGATTCTAGCCAGCACCTTTCTATGTACTGCCGAGCTCTTGAGGCCCAGATGACAATGAGCAATCAGAGACTCAATTTTGTGCTTCACAGAGAGGATGGAGAACATCTCCTCCAGGCTAAACAGTTGGGGATGGTGCTGTAAGCTGTTGGGCAGAGTTCAGGGGAGCTCTTACCGTTAGCAACTATATTTTCTTACTCCTCTTCCTTCAGCCCTCCCAGTGCCTGTCTTTACACCCTGAATTCTAGCTGAGGCATTTACCCAAAGTGTCTCTTTCCTCTGGGGTAGACAGTATGTGTTTCTCCTCTTTCTAAACCCCACTTTTGCACTGACTACCTAGTAAACACCTAAGTACCTTCTAATTTGCCTACTAATTTCCATGTGCAGAGGCTCCGAGGCTGTGATTTCTTCCTGATGGCAGCTGCATAAGGCAAAACTACTCAGAGCTCTCTTTTCAGAGCTGAGGAACCCAGATACCAAGCTCTCCAAAGTCACATTGTGATAATGGGGAGAGCCAGATCTAAAGCCAGTTCTGTGCAGTCTGGAGTTCAGGTTAGTGAATATCCTACCCATAGCTTCTTAGGGACAAATATAAGGGGAATGGTGACTGTGAAGAGGCAGTGGGGATGGTTAAGAGAACCCATCAGATGAGGGACAAACAGAACAAGAACTGGCCCTGGGAGATGACAAGGGCATTGTGAGAGCCCTTGCAAAGAATGGCCTTGGGTGAGAGGCATGGTGCTTCCATGGAGGTTAAAACCTCAAGAACACACTTGTTGGTATTTATAAAGATGGGGGCTGAAGGCGGTCATGATTCCAGAAGGATAGTTAGAGCTACAATGGGCCAAGTGGAGATTTTTCTAGGCTCTCTAGAATAACTTGAGAGGAATTCCCTCAGAAGACCAAATAAAAACTTCCCCATTGAAGAGAATATCGTAAGGAATGGAAGATACCACCCCCTCCCAGAGGCAGACCTCTAGTTGAGGCCGTAGAACTTAGGAAATATAATCATGGATGAATAGCACTGCTTGGGTCCAGAGGTGTGGGTCCTTGTGAAATATAGCAACACATAAGTTCTTGTCACCTTCCTCTATCTATGCAGATGAGTCTTTCCACTGGCCTGACATCTGACTCAAAGACCAAAAGAAAAGCTTCATCTTTAAAAAGGCATGTAGAGCTGCTTTCCCACCCAGGGCAGATCAGCGAGCTCAATACCCTCCCATACACTACAGCATGTTTGCCTCCTAGGAGGTCAGCAGTAACCAGGGACAAAGCCTGCCTCCTAGGAGGTCCACAGTAACCAGAAAACATGAAGCCTGCTCTAACCAGAAACACAGGTGGACAGCACTGCCTGTCTTCCAGGAGACTGGCTCTAACCCAGGTCACAAAGCTCTACCTGCCTCCAAGGAGGCCGTCCAGAAAATCATGGACAGATGTCATCTAAACCCTAAGAGAATACAAATGCCAGTCTAGGATACTATACCCAGCAAAACTCTCAATCATCATAGATGGAGAAACCAAGATATTCCATGAAAGGAGCAAATTTAAACAATATCTTTCTACTAATCCAGCCCTACACAGGATACTAGAAGGAAATCTCCAACACAAGGAGGGTAACTATATGCAAGAAAACACAAGAAATTAAACATTTCACAACAAACCCAAAAGAAGAGAATCACTCACACACATAATATACTACTTCTAGCAACGAAAGTAACAGGAACGAACAATCATTTGTCTTTAATATCTCTCCATATTAATGGATTCAATTCACCTCTAAAACGGCATAAACTAACAGACTGATCCAACATTTTGCTGCATACAAAAAACACACCTCAATAACAAAGACCAACACTACCTCAGAGTAAAAGGCTGGAAAAAGGTCACCCAAGCAAATGGCCCCAAGAAACAAGTTAGAGTTGCCATTCTAATATCTGATAAAATAAACTTTCAACCAAAAGTTATCGAATAAGATAGGGAAGGACACTTCATATTCATCAAAGGAAAAATCCACCACAAGAAAGTTTCAATTTTGAACATCTGTGCCCCAAATGCAAGGGCACCCACATTTGTAAAACAAACTTTACTGAACTTCAAAACACACATTGAACTTCACACATTAATAGTGGGAGGCTTCAAACCCCCATTCTTACCAATAGACAGGCCATTGGAACAGAAACTAAATAGAGATACAGTGAAACTAACAGAAGTTATGAAGCAAATGGATTTAACAGATATCTATAGAACATTTCACCTCAAAACAAAAGAATATACCTTCTTCTCATGGAACTTTCTCCAAAATTGACCATATAATTGGACACAAAACAAGACTCAACAATACAGGAAGACTGAAATTATCCCATGCATTCTATCAGATCACCATGGACTAAGGTTGAACTTCATAACAACAAAAACAACAGAAAGTCCACATACACACGGAAGCTGAGCAATTATCTGATCAATGATAACTTGGTCAGGGAAGAAATAAAGAAAAAAATTAAAGACTTTTTAGAATTCAACAAAAATGAAGGCACAACATTCCCAAACTTATGAGACACAATGAAAGCAGTCTTAAGAGGAAAATTCATAGCACTAAGTGCTTTCATAAAGAAACCGGAGAGATCCCATACAAGCAACAAACCTCAAGGCTCTAGAACAGAAAAAGCAAACATACCCAAGAGGAGTAGAGGGCAGGAAATCATCAAACTCAGGGCTGAAATCGACCAGTTGGAAACAAAGAATAAGCAAAAACAAGAGCTGGTTCTTTGAGAAAATCAACAAGATAGATAAACCCTTAGCCAAATTAACTAAAAGGCACAGAGACAGTATCCAAATTAATAATTCAGAAATGAAAAGGAAGACATAATAACAGAAACTGAGGAAATTCAAAAAATCACCAAAACCTACTACAAAAGCCTATACTCAACAAAACTGGAAAATCTAGATGAAATGAATGATTTTCTAGACAGATTCCACATACCAAAGTTAAATCAAAATCAAGTAAACTATCTAAACAGTTCCTATGACCCCTAAGGAAATAAAAATAATCATTAACACCCCCCCCCCACACAAAGTCTACTGTCAGAGGATTCTACCGGACCTTCAAGGAAGAGCTAATACCAGTACTCTTCAAACTATTCCACAAAATAGAAACAGAAGGAACACTACCAATTCTTCTATGAAGCCACAGTTACTCTGATACATAAACCACACAAAGACTGAACAGAGAAAGAGAGAGGACTTCAGGAAAATTTCAGTTATGAATATCGGTGCAAAAATATTCAATAAAATCTCCCAAACCAAATCCAAGAACATATCAAACAATCATTCACCAAGATCAGGGAGGCTTAATTCCAGGAATGCAGAGATAGTTCAATATATGAAAATCTATCAATGTAATACACTATTATAAACAACCTTAAGAAAAGAAGTCACATAATCATCTAATTACATGTTGAAAAGCCTTCTACAAAATACAAAAGCAACCTACAGATTCAATGAAATTCTCATCAAAATTCCAACACAATTCTTCACAGACAAGGAATGAGCAATTCTCAATTTCATATGGAAAAACAAAAAACCCAGGATAGTCAAAAAACTTCTGGAGGAATGACCATCCCTGACCTCAAACTATACTACAGAGCAACAGTGATAAAAACTGCATGGTATTGATAAAGAGGCAGACAGGTCAATCAATAGAAGAGAAGATCCAGGAATAAATCCCCACACTTATGGACACTGGATCTTTGATAAAGAAGCCAAAAACATACAGTGGAAAAGAGAAAGCATCTTCAATAAATGAATGGTCCTAGACTAACTGGCTGTGTGTACATAGATGAATGAAAACAGATCTGTATTTATCACCTTGCACAACAAAGCTCAAACCCATGTGGATCAAGGACCTCAACATAAAACCATATACACTGATTCTAACAGAAAAGAAAGTGTGAAAGAGCCTCAAACTCATTGGCACATGGTGGGGAATTAGTTGAACAGAACACCAATGGCTCAGGCTCTAGGATCAACAATTGATAAATGGGACCTTATGAAACTAAAAAGCTTCTGTAAAGTACACTGTCAACAGGACAAAAGGGCAGCCTACAAATTGGGAAATACAAACAAGCAAACAAACTTCCTTAACCTTATATCTCATAGAGGGCTATTATCCAAAATATCCAAAATATATAAAGAATTCAAGAAGTTAACCTCCAAAAAACCCAAATAAACCAATAAAATGGGGTACAGAGCTAAACAGAGATTTTACAACAGAAGAATCTCAAATGGCTGAGAAACACTTAAAAATGTTCAAAGTCCTTAGTTATCAGAGAAATATTAAGCAAAACAACCCTGAGATTCTATCTTATACCAATCAGAATGGCTAAGATGAAAAATTTAAGTGACAACAGATGCTGGTGAGTGTGTAGAGAAAGAGGAACACTCCTCCATTGTTGGCGGGATTGCGAGCTGGTACAACCACTCTGGAAATCAGTCTGGGGGTTCCTCAGAAAATTGCTACCTGAGGACCCAGCTACACCACACTCCTGGGCATATACCCAAAAGATGCTCCAACATGTTCATAGCTGCCTTATTTATAATAGCCAGAAGCTGGAAACAACCCAGATGTCCTTCCACAGAAGAAGGGATACAGAAAATGTGGTACATCTACACAATGGAGTACTACTCAGCTATTAAAAATGAGGACATCATGAATTCTGTAGGCAAATGGATGGAACTAGAAAGTATCATCCTGAATGAAGTAATTCAGACCTAAAAGAACATAAATGATATGTACTCACTGATAAGTGGATGTTAACCAAATAGTACTGAATCCCTAGGATACAACCCACAGACTGTAAGAAGTATGACAAGCAGAAAGGCCCAAGAGAGGATGCTTCTATTCCACTTAGAAGGGGGAAGAAAACAACCATGGGAGGCAGAGGGAGGGAGGGATCTGGGTACGAGAGGGGAGGAGGAGAAGGGGAACAGGATCATGTATTGGGGGGCAGGAGAGAAGCTCAGGGGGTCAGGGGAATGGAAATATGCAGCCTCAGGGGTGGGAGGTGGGGGAACCCTGTAGAAAGTACCAGAGATCTGGGAGGTGAGAGACTCTCAGGACTCAATGGTGTGACCTTAGCAAAAGTGCCTAATAGTGGAGAGGGAACTTAAAAGTCCACCTCCAGTAGATAGACAGGGCCTCAAGTAGAGAGACGGGGTTACTAACCCACAGTCAAAATTTCTGATCCAGAATTGTTCCTGTCTAAAAGAACTGCAGGGACAAAAATGAAGAAGCACTGAAGGAAAGGTGGTCCAATGGCAGGCCCAACTTGGGATCCATCAGTGCGCATCAAGACCTGACACTGTTACTGATGCTATGGTGTACTTACAGGTGGGAGCCTGGCATGGCTGTCCTCTGAGAGGCTCTATCAGCAGCTGGCTGAGACAGATACAGATACTTACACCCAAACCATTGAACTGAAGTTGGTGAACCCTATGGTTGAAATAGGGGAAGGATTGAAGAAGCTGAAGAGGAGGGTGACCACATAGGAAGACCAATAGTTTCATCTAACCTAGACTCCAGGGAGCTCCCAGAGACTGAGTCCCCAACCAGGCAGCATACAGGACCTGGTCCTGCCCTTGGCACAGATATAGCAGAGGACTACCTGGTCAGGCCTCAGAGAGAGAAGATACACTTAATCCTCAAGAGACTTGAGGGCCCAGGGAAGGAATAGTCCTGGTGGTATGTGTGGGGTGCACCCTCTCAAGGGCAAGGGGGAGGAGGAATGCGATAAGGAACTGTGGGAGCAGAGACCAGAAAAAGGTGGGGGGAAGGCTAGAATATTAAAAAAGGCATGCAGATGCAGATGTTGAGTTGGTAGAAAAAAGCCAAAATTCTCACAAATTTACCCTGTAAAATAATTCTTTTACAGATTACAGGGCTGTATTGTTTTCCCATTACCACGAAAGCAGCTACGAGTTCAGATGCTTTTTGGCTGTTGAAGGCAGAGAATAACTTATTCAAATGAGTCATACTTTCTTCTTCATATCATGAAGTGTCTCTCTCTCTCTCTCTCTCTCTCTCTCTCTCTCTCTCTGTGTGTGTGTGTGTATGTGTGTGTGTGTGTGTGTGTGTCAGAAATGGGGTGTAGGCTTGGATCATGACTACATTCCTAAGTAGAAACCTCAGACTGTCAAATGCCTGAGGAAGAGGGTGAGAGGCACTAGGGAGCAGCTTATCATTTTCCACCCATCTGAGCATCGATGGATGTCACCCAGTGAGAGCTTAGCCTTTCAGGAAAGAAGAGGACCACTTGATACAATTTGACTTTGATGTGACTCAAGTCACTCTTATGAAAGACAATGCTCACACACCAGGGTCTCAGGACACCTTTACATTCCTCAAAAGCACTGAAGAGGTAATGCTCAATCTGGCAGACGTGAAGATGTTCAGAAAACACATGCCACTTACTTCGGCTGCTGAGACTATTGAAACAATGGTCCCTAAAATAGAAATGTCCAGGAATCTCATGCTGGCAGAAGAAAAAGGCTGAAGCCTGGTGCCGGCAGAGGAGAGACTAGTCTCCCGGAAAGAGATTTCACACAGTTGAAGGAGAGACGAGCTGAGGCAATAGTGGATCGAGGTGTAGAGCGTACCTTGACCAGAATTGTTTAGCCAAGAGGACCAATATTTGTGGTCCTCTGTTTAAACTAAAATCTCGTGCTAGTACCCTGAAGATAGACTGGGGTGTGTGTGTGTGTGTGTGTGTGTGTGTGTGTGTGTGTGTGTGTATGGTATATGTGAGTTTGTGTGTGTATGGTGTATGTGTGTGTGTGTAAGTTTGTGTGTCTGTGTATCTATGTGAGTTTGTGTGTGTATGGTGTATGTGAGTTTGTGTGTGTATGGTGTGTGTGTATTGTGTATGTGAGTTTGTGTGTGCGTTATGTGTGAGTTTGTGTGTGCATGGTGTATGTGAGAATGTGTATGTGTGTGTGTAAATCTGTGTGTCTGTGTATCTATGTGAGTTTGTGTGTGTGTGTTGTCACTAGATTTCTTCATGGCCACATACATAAACAGATTTCCTTCTACTGTCAAGCCCAGCTTTTACACAGATGTTGGGGATCCAAACTGAGCTCTTCACATTTTTGCAACAAGTATTTTAGCAGCTGAGTCTGCTTCTCACTATCTATGCGTCTCTGTAACTGGCTTATTGAAGATAGGTGGCCAAGTTTGTCCCATTGGTGCTAGCATGGCACAGGCTCTGAACCTGGTGACAAAGAATTTCCAGGAGGATTTATTCATGTGAGCTCTAGCAGCATTCATCCTAGTAGAGGTAAAAGAGTGAACCCTGCCTTGCTGGTGCAGTAGGAATCAGTTCAGTTTCTGTGCTGCTTATTTATGCTTGGGACATTACCACGGGACAGGTTCTGAGACCTCCTTTCTTAGCTCAGAAAACCAAGAAAGACACAGAAAGGCAAAGTAACCTTCTCTTCAAGGTCACACTGGGGACTGTGCTGGACAGGGAAGGGGTCTCGATACTTTCTCATGATGGTGAATTTAAGGGGTCATTCTTTAGTATAAGATATGTTTTTCTTATTATGCTAAAATGGCCCCCCCCTGTGAATTAATGGTAGCTGCTTTTCAAATGTTCTTCTTTGGGGAAAGGAAAGACGTACTCACATTTGCTTACTCTCTTTTTATGATTACCATGTTGATTTTGATTGATCAGAAATATGTAAATCTATGAACACTAGTTTAGTTTTAGTTCTCGGCTTAGATTTGGTTAAATTTTGATTACTATGTGCCAGGTGTTACTCATTTTTATCCACTGAACATGGTGTTAATTTAGTGTATATTACTTCCAATTCAATCTAGGGTACACTGGGTCCTTACAGGGAATTAAAGATGCATTTCCTTTTACTCTATAGGAAAGGTCTGGGACACGGGTAGGCTCTGTAAGAGAGCTAAAGCCCCACAGTAGTGGACATAAGTGTTTCCACCAAAAGTTACAAGGGAACCAAACATGCCAGTCACCAAGTTTTCCTTGTGCTATATTTCATCACTAAATCTCTCTCTGTCAAGACTATTTGACAAGATGTAGTGCTCCTTCTAGAACAAGAGAAAGCACCAGGCAGATATTACCAGCCAGGGTCTGGAACTGCTCCAAGGAGGCCTGTCTGAACATGAGCAGGGCCCCATTGGCCGAAGGCCCGGGCCTTTGAGCCAAGCAGCAGCAGTGGCTTTAGAAGGGACATGCGGTTTAGACATAAGCAAGCTGTTCTGAATGGAACAGAGTATTTATTAGCTTGTCTTGGAAAATGTAGATGCACAGAAAAATGCTCACTGAGAACAGGTGGCCAGAGCCCAGAATTGGAACACATGGTAAGCCTCGAGGGAACAGAGAGAATGCCTGATAGTTTTGATGGTATCTTAACTATTTTTTTTAAACGAAAGAAAACTATAAGAAAAAAAAAAGTAAGGAAAAATCTTCAGGAAGGCTTACACTTTTTTGTAGCATGTATTTAAATTATAAGTCCACTGGGCTTTCGCCAGGCCCTTCCTTTAATAGCAGTGTCCCCCACTGAGCAGTTAAGTCCCAACTTTGGAAATGAACAAATCATCGTATTCTTTCTCAAACACAGAAGGGATTGGAAGGCTCTCCCCTCGTTTTGAATCTCTAGATTTTTGGTGGAAAAAAATAATGTTGAAAAGGAGGATGAATCTTTGAATATCCTATCATTTTTAAAAGACTGATAAAACGACTCCGTAAAAACGCTGATCTCTAAATCTGAGTGTGACGGCTGGGGCCTGTAATCTTAGCACCCAGGAGGCAGGCTCAGGCGGCATGTCTGAGCCCAACGTGGGCTACAGAATAAAAACTTCCCTGTCTCAAGATAAACAAAAACAACAAAAGGCATGTGATTACAGTGTAGAGAAATGATTTATAAACTGAAAGGAACTCTTGTTTAGCCTTTTTAAGACCCGGCCTTTGTTTGAAATGATCGTTTGGCTTGCTGTGATTTAACAAGGGAACCTGAGTCCTGCTAATTACTTTTAAGGACCTCACACATAGCCAGTTTCCCAAAGCTGCTTTTAGCCTCCACTGCTCACAGGGCTTTAACAGGTCCATTCCAAGATGAGGAAAGGATGATTTCAGACAGCTGAGTTAACACCGCCACATAGAAAGTGGAGAGTGTCTGGCAGCCAGTATATATCATAAATAACCAATGGCTGGAAGAGCAGATCTTCCTGATGGGAGTGGAATGGTAGGGAGCTGCTGGAGACTTATGGGGCCAGTCAGAGAGGCAAAAGGGCAGCCTAGAGCTACAGTGTCTAATGGCAGACAGCAGCGAGAGAATCGGTTCCATATTAACACCTGTGCCAGCTACTAAACAGGTCTGGTGGCGGCCAAATGCCTATTTTGTGTAGAAACCAGAAAAAAACAGCTGTGTCAGAATATACAAAACTACTCTGATCAAATGAAAATAGAGGTGCCAAGCATTGTAATAGCTTTGTGGAAAAAAACCCATAAAGCCAAGTTTTAAACATTGACTATATACTGGCTTAGGCTCAATTCCACAGACTTCCTGGCGAAATGATCATTTTTCTTAAGTGTTCCCTATCTGACGTCTTAACTGTACTAAAAAAAATATAAAGAGCTATATACTTCAATGTTTTAAAGCAACCTGCCCACCAAAGTGGTCAAGATGATGCCTATTTCTCTTACAACAAGGGAGAGTCCCCAAATATACCTGCTTACGAAAAAGACAAATTATATGCACAATAGGAAAACTCAAGTGAGTGGAGGGGCTCAGTGACCTTTTGGAATAGGAACATCTTCTAGGACTAGGCTTTTAGAAACAAAAGACAGTCATTCCCTGCTCAGTTAATGTGGCCACCTGTGGATGGCACTCCAAAATATCAGCAGGCAAAGGAAGACTCCATAAAACAGGGGAATGCTACAAGAGCCTATAAGAGGCTCATGTCACGAGCATGACAGGGCAAGGCAGGACTTGTGAAATGCGTCTACTCTCGGAATGAATCTTAAGACCTCACTTTGCAACCCATGACTCTAATTCACTCCCACGTCACATGGCCTTAAGAGATTCACGCTGATTCATCCAGCATTAATTTCTCAAGTTAAAAAAATATAAAAGAAAGAATGTTCTGCACCTCTGTGCTATGTAAAGTGTGACTTATGTGGCTACCAGGACAAATGAGCTACTGGAAAAGTAAATATAAAGTGAGTTTAATACGGAACCTGGCTCGGAGGAGATCATTAGTCTAAACGGTCCAACTACCAGCATAAGGAACACTCTTCACGTGATGGAGGAGCCAGCAAAAGATCATCACTGGAGACTCTTTAACTGTTTCCAGAATACTTGGTAAGACAAGTAGGGAGCCACAAGTGTAGGTGTTTATGAGTCACCCAATATACCTAAGCTGGTCTTGATGGGACCATATACTTAAGATAGGTTAGGATCAAATCGTAATATAGTTAGGAGAGACTTTTCCCCCTCTCCTTCCCTCCCTCCCTCCCTCCCTTCCTTCCTTCCTTCCTTCCTTCCTTCCTTCCTTCCTTCCTTCCTTCCTTCCTTTTTAGTTAGCCAAGCACATGTCTGTTGCTGGAAAGAGAAAGAGTCCTACCCCTGAAGATACTTGCACCCATATGCCCCCACCCCCATGCACACCCTCCCCACCCCACACACATATGCCCACAAAATAAATGAATGTAAATAATTGTAGTAACCTGCCTTTCTACCTCTTATGTAGATGGATGGCAGGAGATGATTTTTGATAGACATGGGAATATTGAGAATATAGCATGACAGAGAAAGGAAGCGGTCAGTCACACAGTATCCTCCCCAGGGGCTAGCAGGATGGGACCAGAGTGAGCAGATCTAATGCTCAGAAGCTTATGCAGACGGTCTCTCAGTACAGGGGACTCCAGGGGAGCAGAGGGGCAAAGCAGAGCCCACTTCACTCAGGAGAACTGTTTCTGTGCTGTAGTTGGACGCTAGATGAGTGTTTTTCAACCTGTGGGTCATGACTCCTTTGGCAAACCTCAGTCTCTAAAAACATTTATGATTCTTAACAGTAGCAAGAGTACGGTTACAAAGAAGCAGTGAAACCAGTTTATGGTTGGTGGTCGCTGCAGCATGAGGAACTGGGTTAAAGGTCACAGCGTTAAGAAGGTTGAGAACCACTGAGCCAGAGAGTCTGTTAACTGGAGAACTCGCTGTGCATGTGGTGGTGGTAGTGAGTGAGGTTTCACTCTCTCTTTCTCAGAAGCTATACATTTCTCTTTTTATTTAATTTAGAGAAGATAAGGACTTTGTTGATATTTTTATAGACATATGATAGATACACATCTATGCAAGTCTGTTTAGGAACCTGTATACGATCATGTATGTATATCAGGGTGTTTCAGGTAGAGTGCTCTGAGGTCCACCCTTACTCTATAGCTAGGGTTCACCTTACACTTGTGATTTTTCCCATCCCCATCTTACAGATGTGCCTGGCTTTGCTGCTCTACCTTTGCATGGTTAATAAAGAACTGGGTTTGGAGGTAAGACTGGAAGGGGTGGGGAGTATAAAAAGCAGCACAGACAGACAGAACTCCTGTAACAGTGGAGGAACTGGTGCTAACCAGAGCTCAGGGATGCCTTTGACACCTTCACCCGCCTTAATCCAAGCCCGTGTAACACCAGGACTCTTACCTTCCTTTTGATATCTGTGAACTGGGAAACCATTAAAGACCAATAAAACGACAGCTCCAGGATGTAATAGTAGTGGAGGTCAGCAGTGAGTGGCTGAGGAAAAAGGAGAAGAGTTACATTTAACAGGAAACCCAATTTGTATCCCAAAAGCCAAAAGCTCACGGCTAACTGGTCAACCAGGCTTATGCTGAACACATGCAATCCCACTGTTTTCCTGGTAGACAATGGTACTCTCCAGGCTGCCTACAGACCACAACTTAGAGAACATTAATTCCACTTCATCTCAAACCCAGAAAGCATCAGCTACCATGGCAGTTTGGGATTCAATTCATTATTGAGCGTAACAACAGCATCTCTGGTTCTGTCACACACAGCAGCTACAAGATCCCTCAGACAACTGGAGACATGTTCTAGAGCACACGCAGGACAGCTGTTGTGACAGCTCAAAGCACAGAACAAGTGGGTGGCAGGGATGCTTTCCGGAATGGTCAACGAAGTGCGAGTTCAAGAGAGGTGTGTGTTTAGAAATTGTTCAATATGATGCTATATTCAGAACAAATGATTCTGAAATATTTACTTAAAGGTCAGAGGGGCAGGAAGGCTGCCAACATAGTTGACTAAGCAGACAGCCAGGATATGTGAGAGGAAGGCCCAGCTCCACAGCTTGGTAGTAAAGTCACTTGTAAAATGGCGGGGCCAGGGATGGAAGATAATGCCTGTTCTGACTGCTTCAGAGGCTCAGGGAGACAGGAGCGTGGGTGAAGTGTATTTCTCATACACACAAAAAGTTACGTAAAATTTCAAGTTTTCTCAACAACCCTTTGATAAGCTACTTTTAGTTATTTTTACTGAGCTATAATGAAGTGTCTTGGTTTACTCAAATAATTAAAAACAAAACTCTAAAGCTCTTCAAATACATTTATACCACCATTCAGAAGGCACCACTCCATACTGTAAAGGAAATTAATGTTATATGTGCCATATGCCAATCACAACATAATGGACAGCTATCACAAGATAGATAGCCTTTACTCGCTCAGTACAGGCATCAAGGGAAACTGTGTCTTGCTCATATTTCTGACGAGGTACATTGTAGGATGAGAATATTAGAGTTTTGAACCGGACAAGGAAAATTACTCTAGCCTGAAAGCTAGTGTCTTGCAAACCCATGTGGTAAAGCGTGATATTCAATGTGATGGAATTTAAAGGTTGGAGGACTGCTGGGCAAGAGGGGAAACTCTTGTGAATAGATCTCTTATAATGTCTTCCTGCAAAATTCTGTGACTCACTGACTGAAAAAAGCATTGGTGCTCAGTGGTAACTTGAAAGAGATCTACTTCCCACTGATGTGTCTCTTTAAGACTGAAAGGCATTAGCAAGGTATTTAGGCAAATGCTGTCAGCAACGCAGTCTGGGAAAATGGTCCAGGTTGGAGCTAAGGTCAAATTTGGTATTGATGAAATTTTCTGACCTCTGGCATCCACATCTGGGAAAATGCCTCAGAGGGGTCACAGGACAAGTCAGATCACATTTGGAAGTGCAGGGTTCATGCAAGAGCATCTCAGTAATCAGCACTCACCAGCCGCTCGGCAGTTGGTGAAACACACTCCCATGACTCACTGAGCATCCCGAAATCTGTAAAATTACTACTCTCGTTTCTCATCTAGATTATATAGCTGACAGAAAATTGCTATCAATTAACGCAGGTTAAAAGGTTAGATCCAGGGCTCAGAGCTATTGAGGCCCTGATCTCTGCATTAGACTTCTCCTGCCTCGTGTATGCGTGCCCCTTGTAACAGGCTGTACAGGGTCAACTGCATATAACCTTGTCTTACTTTAATCCGTAAAATACACATCCGTATGGAATTCGTACATGCGTAACAAACAGGCATATAAAGGAGGGAATGTTTAAAATTGAAGAACACTACTATTTTTCACCTAAAAATCTATCCTGTTACTTACGTAATATATAATGACATAATGAATATTTCATAGGCTTGTTCAATATTTAAGAGTGCACTAAAGGCTTGAGATTAAACTCTGGGCTATAATCTGCTCTATGTATTTATATACATATGACTTATACAAAGTATTATACTTGCATGTATGCTACTTAATTTCCTATGCCCCCTACACAAAGTAAGTCATTAATTTTTATTAGCATTTGGCACTTGTCAAGGCTAAACCACTGTTGTCAGAGATCATGAGTCTATCTTCAATTTGGGGAGTGCTGTGCTGAATTACTCACTTTGGGCTATGATGCCTTACTAGGAGAAGACCATTCTTGACCAAATCCACACAGGTGGGGTATCTTTCTTTCCACCCTAATGGCATTTCCCACTTTTAAATATAACCTTATCTCCAAGCCCCCTCAGACTTTTTTCTGTGTGGAATCTATGGTGCTGTCGGAAAAACAGCCCACAGCTACATTCTGGGCTACAGTCCTAGGCATTCATCTGAATCCGAGCAACCTCTCAGCTACAGGCAGAATTCGAAAGTTATTTTAGGCTACATTTACAGTTAAAAACAAGGTTAAGTGTTACATTTTAAATGACATTTGTTGAAATGTCTTTCATGTTGCAGAATTTACCTTTTAAATGTGGGGCACTGTAGTGGCTGGCATGCCAACAGTCCAGTTGAAGTTTCTAGAACCCTTTGGTGCTCTTTTTTAAGTAGAAATGTAGATAGGTATGGAGAGTAAAGTATGGTTGGGCCTGAGACAGCCAGTTAGGTAAGTGGCTGGTTTCTGCTCGCCAAACCTCAGTCTCTAACAGTTATCTCATGGGCTCCCAGCTTTCTCTAACTATATCTTGCTGCTTATGTAAATTCTTTCCTAATCTAAATAAATTAAGGGATTCAAATGCAAAGTGGAATTCTATTTCAATTCACCCTTAGCCTTGAAGGAGTACACAGTGTCAGCCTCTACCCATTGCAGCTCTGTGGGTAACAGGGAAGGCATGGACTATGTGTTCCTCACCAGCCTTATGCGCCCAGGAAGTCCAAATGCACCTGAAGGGGCTCGGTACAATACCTAGTTCCATTTGCTTCCCTTACAGGACATGTCCCGACTAACTAGAAAATTCCAGGTCCCACCTTTGATATTCCAATATTAGTTGATTTAGGGATGACTTTGTGCTAAGTAATGAACTCATAAGGAGATGCAAAAGAACAGCAAAGGGTGGAGTCTTTTCAGGGCTCTGACTGAATTTCAAAGACCACCACCTCCTGTTTTAGTTACTGAAACAATTCAGCCATGTGAGATGTCATTAGAACTTTTTCCTGCATTCGGAGACCAAGGCGTGGTTTGCGATTCACGTCTTTTTTTTTTTTTTTTTTTTTTTTTTTCGTCTTTAGAGGCCACTTCTAAGCTGCAAAGTCAACAGAACTCAGCAGGCCAGCACCGGCCAGCACCAGCCAGCTCCACACTGGAAAGTTCCCATTTGCTGTGGGGGTAAGGCTGTTCTGCCAGCAGGCCTTCAGACTGCCCTCTGTACTGAGAAACAGGAACCAGCCACTCAGTCAAGTGGTGACATCTTGTTCTCCAACAACCTTCCGGGTTTATTCCATCTGCTAAAGCGGCCAGACTTTAATTATGCACCTCAGTAAGAATGCACAAAGTCTTGTTCACCAGGTTATGGTCGGCACTAAGAATCAGGTATGATGGTGAGATGTCAGTGACCTGCCTGACACCAGCGAGTTGACCAAAGGAATGTCTCCCAGTCTGTAAACCCTGGAAGTCAGACTTCCTTACCTGGTAAGGGTAGTTATACCAGCAGTGCCTTGTATTCCACAACCAAGGGGTCTGAAAAAAATAACAGAGAAATAGACTTTACGTGCTTTAGAATATTATTAAAACAACAGGCATCACGCTGTACATTCTCTCTGGAACCGAGCTCTCTCTTAGACCTGGAGATTTACATATTCTGCTTGTCACTCGGCCATATCCCTGCAGTGTACCAACCCCAACAGCTGTGCCTCCAGAGCCAGATGCAAACCATCCATCTCAGTTATGGAAAAAACACTGCTACCGACTGGTGCAGCCTGCCCTGGAACACCCAGGCTGTATCTATAAAGCCATCTTCCTCATGCCTTGACTAGGGTTCAACCACCATGCTTCGCTTCCGCAGGATGATTCACAGGACTCCCTGTGGTAGACCTTCCATCTTTCAACCTGTGGTCCACATCTCTAGGACAAATCAGTCTTCATGCGGTCAACTATTTGTCTTATAAAAAAAAATACAGTGCTAAAAAAAGTCTAAGTATCCACACAAATCCCAAACACCTTAACAACCATAGATGGATTGATCTGAATTGAGACAGACAGAGAGCTGGACCATCCAACGACATCAGAAACAACATCCTCAAATACATGTCTCATCCACCGTTAGCCATCAACTCGGTAGTACACGTCCCATCCCTGTACATGTGATATACCTATACTGTTCTTATGACTCCTCACCTCTATCATCACTTCTGGAACACAGGGATGGAGACAATGAGCTCCTGGCAGCTGATTCCTGTTAGGCCCTTTCTGCGTTAACCCGCTGCAGTGGTACTCGTGTACACTAACTCACTCAATCAGCACAACAGCTGCTGATATTTTTTTTCAGTAAGTAAATGCAGGCCCTGAGTCTGGAAAACCTTCCTAGTCACGTAGCTCAGTGTTGCCTAAACTGTAATCAAATAGAGACTGTGTGGTCCCCTGCTGAAATGGTCGCTGTGTCCTGTCTGTGAGTCTGATAAAACTGAGCTGAAAGAAAGGGCTGTTTTGTGAAGTAGAATTTAAAATGTCTGCTCAAGGGCTCTCTAACAGGCGTGTCAGACACAGGCCTGAGCACGGCACATGTGGAGCTGACCAGGCTTGCTCTTTACCCTTCTTCCCGTAGCTAAAACCCATTAGGGTTGCTTCCTAAAGCTAGACCCCAAGGTCCATTCAGTCTTTTGGCCACTGACTCATTCCTGAGACAAAGCAACAAGAACAACAACAAACCAAGGTTCAACAATCAAAATTCACCATTTGGTTAATGTGTCCATTCAAGATTTACGAACTCACTCCAGCACAGGACCCCGCCCCCCCGCCCCCCCCCCCCAACACTTCCTTTTTCTCCTTAAAAAACCCAATCCTGCAAAACAAAACAAAAACAAACAAACAAACAAACAAACTTCAAAAAAACACAACAACAACAACAAAACCAAAACAAAACAAAACAAAAAAAACCCCCAAAACCAAGAAACAAAACAAACCAACCCACCTGCTTGCTTGCTGCTTGTTTAGGTCTGCCTTCAGACACACACAGACACAGACACAGACACAGACACAGACACACACACACACACACACACACACACACACACACACACACACACACACACACAGTGCACCCCTTCGCTTGCCCCTCCAAGCTTATGCATCTCCTTTTCGGATGCTGAGAATCTGGTGTCTGGGTGTGTCCTATACAGACTCTGAGGGGCCCTTCCTCCCTTACATCTGCTGTCTCTGTGTTTCTTCTGTCTGCTTCCTTTCTTTACAGAGTTGTTCTGTTTCTGACTGATTTCCACTTGCTATTGGCCCAACACCATCCACCTTGTGTAGTCTCGATGTCCTTGATTTCCTGGGCATCTAGGTTGTGCCTACTTCCTTTTCTCTTTTCTGTACCATTGATGTTTGCTGACTGACTGTGGGGTGTGTGGTGGTTTGGATAAGAATGGCTCTTAATAGCACATATATTTGATTCTGGGTCCCTGGTTGGTGAAACTCTTTTGGGAAGGATAAGGAGGTGGGTGGGGCTTTGTTGGAGGACGTGTGCCACTGCAGATGTGAGGTCTCAGAAGCTCATACTAGACCCAGTCTCTCAGTCCCTCCTGCCCAGACTCTCTGTCCTCCAGCTTGTGGACCATGTAGTAGTAAATTCGTAGTTCTTGCTCCAGCACCAGGCCTACCTGCCTGCCACCATGCTTCCCTCCACTACTCATGGACTCACCCTCTGAAACTATAAACACACCCCCATCTAAATGCTTTCTTTTACAAGTGGCCTTGCTCTCTCTTTGCAACAACTAGAAAATGAACTAAGACAGGGCAGGGATGAAGATCAGATGAGACGAACTACATAAAAATACTACAGAAGCTACAAAACCGTAGCACGTTATTACATTTTTATACCATACAGACAATGCATGTTCATTGAAGGAGATTAGAAAGCACAGAAAAGAATGGAGATAAAAACAACTAAATTCTCATCAGCATCAACATTTTTAATTATAGCATGTTTTTGTTTTTCTTCCCCTGTGTCATACAGATATAAATAATAGATTTATTTTTAAATATACATACATAAGCATGTTTTAAAAATGTGGGCATAGCATAAAATCTATTTTAGAGTGCAGTACGATCTTATTTACTGCTTTTATCTCTGATAAAGTCATTTATACAATTAGCTGAAGATCCCCAGGGGAACATTATGTCACGGGCACATTTCCCTCAGCCTCAGCACCTCTGCTCAAGTAGACAGGTCAGCAAGTCCTGAATGTAAATGACAGGAGTATGTGAGGCCTGTAGCAGGCCTGGAAGAGCTTTCTGGAAATATAGCTCTCAAGCCCCCGGGCTCAGTGTATCTGCCCCTCAAGACAGAAGCACAGATCTCTTTGACATGGTCATCCTTTCCTGTAGCAAGCAGGACATCAGACACAGGGAGACCCAGCACCCAGGGCTTCTCTTCCTCTCTCAGCTTCTCAGCATTATGTTTCATTCTAAAACCGAAGCTTCTCTATGTGTGCCCTGGACGGTCAGCATCTAGACCCATGGCTTCAGTGGTCCTGTCACCTGTCTGCCCTCTGCAGAAGACACAGGCCTATCTCACACTGATCTCCTGACATTAATGGTTGTCAAGAGAGGACAGTCTTCTCCAGGGACAAGTGAAGCTCCTAAGGGATCATCTCTGAATACATACAGATAGGAATTACACTAAGTGGCCTCATCAGATTGTCTTTATAAACAAACAAGCAAGCATATGTATGTCTGTAACGATATGAGGACAATGGAGGGCATGGGAGGAGTTAGAGGAAGGAAATGGAGAGAAAATGAGTGAAATACAATACCCGTTTAAGAAATTCTTCATAAATACATTTTTAAAAAGACATGAAGTAAGGAACAAGACTGGGTGGGAGGCACCTAGGGGGAGTTGGGAGGTAGTGACTGTTAGCATTTTATCTAAGCTCCGCCCCACAGTTACCTGGCAGCAGCCAGGTGTGCCTGACTCACTATAAAAGGGGTTTTTTGCTGCCTTCTTTCTCTCTTGCCTTCTTGTTCTGTCCTCTCTCCCCATTCCCCTCACTCCCTCTCTCCATGTGCTCAGGCTGCCCTCTCTCTCTCTCTCTGCCTTTCTCTGTCTCTACTACCCTCTCCCTTCCCCATGCTCTGAATAAACTCTATTCTATGCCATACCATCATGTATGGCTGGTCCCTCAGGGGGAAGGGGTGCCTCAGCATGGGCCTGTAGAGGCCCCCTTTCCCCCACACCAGACTACACATCCAAACATATTCCTTCTCTCCTTGTCTTTGTATAAAACACAACAGTGACAGACAAATATGATCAAAATATTACCAAATTAATATATGATGTCTTCAAAGAATAAATAAAAATACTTTTTATTAGGTTGAAAAATCTGAGAACTTCAGTAAGTCTCAATTTTTACTGTTTTGGAAGCTCAGGGGCAGCCTCTTCCTGTCTTACACCTGAACATGTAAGTTTATGAAGCTCGGTACAGACTGAGGGTAACCTGAACACATTATCTCACTTAATCCATGTACAAAGTAATACAGCTAGCGGGTGCCTGCCTTAAAAGATTTGTAAAGGACACAGCAAGCTTGTCAAATAGCCAAAATACAGATTGCGAATCAGTACATCTGACTGGGGCTGGTGGGGAACTCCATATTTCTGAGGCTCCCAAGTGAAACGGGCACTGTTAGACCATGGCCCCTATTTGGTGGTAAGGTAGTTCAGGCTGTCAACCGGCTGATTCCAAACAACTCATTGTTACTTCACAGTTCAGCACAGATGAACTAGATTGGTTCTAAATAGCATTTGAAGCAGGGAATCTTTGCTGGAGGCAGTGGCTCTCACCCAGCTAAAATAGCCCCTGTATATCTAGCCTCCAGCAGAAGGGCTGTGAGCAGAGCTTTTTAGGATGCTTCTCCTAGTAGTGGCTAGGAAGTAAGTTTGTCACACTCCTTCATAACCGCTGGAGGGAGACAATGGAAACTGAGCAGCACCTTTGGCTTTGAGATGGCTGTTTTGTTGAGACTGGTGTGGGGGCTCCCTGCCAGGCCCTGTCTGCTTACCTGTCTGTGTAAGATAAACAACATTCCTATCATATCGCTCCTATCTGAGTACACATACACATCCCAAACACACACATTGGCACAGCCCACATTTTAGTATATGCACCAAAGTGTCATTCTAGAGCCCATGTTGGCGGGGTACGGTAATAAAAGGGGAGGTACCTAGGTGGTCGATACGGAAGAGTGAGCGGCAAACTCAAGCTCACCAGGCTCGTGCACTGTCCTCCCAATGTCCTCCCCTGCACCCCCAGGTACTACGGGTGCATAGAGACTAGGCAATCATAGCACCGCGCAGACATTCAGAATGTGTTTCCACTTTGTGTGTGTGTGGTCCTTACCTAATAGCACTGAGTGCTGTTACACTGAAAAGACCTCTGGAATCCCATTTAATCTACAGAAAACCACCCAGGCCTTTTACACTGAGGGCTCCATGTTATCAGTCACCAGTGAGATACTTGGTCTTACTGTCTCCATATCTGAATTGGCCAACAGCTGGCGAATCAACACTATCCTTTTTAATTTCTAAAACTTCACCACGAGGTGATTTGTGTTATCATCCTGGACCGATATGCTGATATTTTAAGACCCGCCATCACTGTACTTGAGACAGATCCTTTATATAGCTTCTCTCCTCTCGGCGCACATGCTCAGAACAGAGAGTCTGTGGCGAATTCAGTAAAAGGTGGCCATCTGCATACTGTCGGCCCTCACCAGACAGTATTGCCTGCCAGGCATTCATTAGGAGCCTACTGCCTCCAGGGCAGTGAGGAATACATTTCAGCCAGCCGTGTATTTTGTTACAGCAGTCTAAAAGTTACACCACACTAAAAGACCACACTTCCCAAATGATGTTTACCAGCTACTAAATTACAAATCAACGGAGATTTCGTTTTAAGCTGACATCCGAAGTATCTTATTAAAACGAAAGTCACATTATGGTATGTAAAAAACTACCTTTAACACCCTCAATCTAAACCACAAAGTACAATGGGATTCTTCATTACATTATGCACATCTGCTTGAAGACACCAATAGAACAGCAAGCCCATCCATCAATAATACAGAGGCCCAGAGGAGGCATCTGTGGGTCTGTTCACCCCCAACAAACCCAATCCCAGCAGCAGAATGGAGACTTGGGCACTGCTGGGGCTTACCCCGAAGCCTTCATTTGCATAGAGACCAGATAGAAAGACATGAGTGATAATTACTCTTTTAATTTTTATTTAAAGAGTATGTATTATTGTGCTTCTTCATATCATCTGTCATATAGACACCCCATCATGCATCTAACATAAAAATAGATTAAGGTCTGATTGACCACTTTACCATATGAAATAATTGTGTCAGTTTAGGTTGAATGGAGAAAAGGTGTTAAATAATCAGAGAAAATAGTATACAGTTTGCCAGGCAAGGGCTTAATGATTAAATAAAAATATAGTCATACATACACATGCATACAAATATACATACATATATACATACTTTTAAAAGAAATAGTGAGTACTAAAGCTCAGGGAATAGTAGTTTTTTCAAAATTAAGAAGATCATGGATTTTTGGGTTGCTTTATCAATGATGTGAAAGGTAAGCGATCTATATCTAAAATTAGCATTTTAGACACAAAATTTCAGTTTCCTATCTCTATCAAAACTCCCTTCTGTCCAGGCATGGTGGTGCACATCTTTGATCCCAGAACTTCAGAGGCCGAGGCAAGGGGACTTGAGTCCTTAGCCAGTTTGATTTACACAGTGAACTGTAGGACAGTCAGAGCTCCATAGTGAGACCCTGTCTTAAAAAACAAACAAACAAAAAACCAAACAAAACTCCCTTCTGGTTTTCACATGACTAAAGGAAGTCAGACTAAAAATAGAGTCCTCTCTGTAAAGCTTAAATAATAAATGTATGGCTCTTCAGATTATGTCTGGGAATGCTAAAATAGTACTTACTCCCTGAGTTAATATGTATTAGTAATGGTGTGTATGTGTGTGTGTGTGTGTGTGTGTGTGTGTGTGTGTGTGTGTGTGTGTGTACCAAGCAATGTTTTACCCTTATACCTTTTGGTTGTATTCAAGACTTACTGTAAAAAACAGACATAAGAAATACACTTTCACATTGGCAGTGAACTTACACTAGAAAAAAATCATTCTTTGTTCATGCTGAATTTGATCTGTAAATCCCACAACACTGTGTTTTTCTTTTTGTGAAAGCTTAGCATTTACTTGACGCACGAGATGGGTTTACCCCCGTCACATCTCACCTTGGCGTTGAGAAGTTGACATCTAACTCTGATGCTCAGTCACACCCATTGAGCTGATCTTTTAGCATCTCTGTATTTCACTTTTCACCTGTATGTATGTATGTATGTATGTATGTATGTATGTATGTATGTATGTATGTATGTATGTGTATGTGTGTGCATGTGATGTTTAACATCTACATTATGTAAACAGTGAAAATCTTCATACATACTCAGTTGTACACTTTATTATAAGTCATATCAATTCAGGATAACAATCCAGAGTTTACTGCAATTTAAAACAGAATGAAAAGATATATTTCATGTTTCAAAAACAATGCAAATAAACTGTATGTATTTAATAGTCTTTCATCCTAAAGATTGGGCTTGTCAGTAGTGAGTGGCCTGGACCACTCAGCAGAATATAAGGAAGCATCCTTTTCTTTTTTTCCCCAGGCCTGGAGATACACAATTAAAAAATATACAAAACAAAGTGGTAGCACTCCCTGGAGGCTCATGGCATCTGTATTAGCTTTGAATGTGAAGATGTAATTTGGAATTAATCCTGTGACAGCATATGCCTTTCATATTGATCAGTCTTTAAAAGGGATCCCGTTCTTCTAGATCTTCAGCACATTCTGCGATCAATTTTGAAAGTAATCTAAAGAGCTTCCAAGCACACAAAAGTAGAAGATATTCCTACACTAGCCCTGGCCCGGAGGCCACAGGGTCACTATGATGGCCTCAGGCTTCTGTGAAGGTCTCAGGCCTTTGTGAAGGTTTTATCAGAGAAACAAAGATAAGAGAATGTGAGTGTCGTTGCTTTCTGCCAGGAAACCTCAGGTTTTCTGCCTCAGCTCAACTAAAGGTCTCCAACACATCTAAAGTCACAAGGGACACTAGCTGTGCTCCTCAAGATCAGCACGACTGGTCACCTCCATCAATGCTGAGGGACACGTCTCTACACAACAACCAGCACGAATCCTGATGCACTGTCCAGTTCCATGCTGAGAAGAAGAAGCAGGGATAAAGAGAGCAGACGAAGGAGAAAGAATATGAAAGATTCTCAGTTCTCAACCTTCCTAACACTGTGATCCTTTAACACAGCTCCTCATGTTGTGGAGACCCCCAACCATAAAATTATTTCCATTGCTACTCCATAACTTTAATTTTGCTACTGTTATGAATCGTAATGTAAATATCTGATATGCAATGGTCTTAGGCAGCCCTTGTGAAAGGGTCATTTGATCCCCAAAGGTGTTGAAACCCACAGGTAGAGAACTGCCGAGCTAGAGAGAGGAGAAAAGGGTGACAATGTCAACAGAAGAGATGGCAGCTATGCAGTGCAGTAAAGAATGTGAGAACGAAGGCGACAATAATGGCTACTGAGAAGCATAAATTAGTCAAAGCACAATTTTAGAACAACTTACAACACGTAACAAAGGACTGATGGCTCTAATATGTAAATGGCTCCTAAACTAAGATAATTAAACAATGTAATTTTACAATGTAAAAGTGGAGCAAAGATACAGACACGCAATATTTAAATAAAATACATTTATAGTTTAATATCAGAAATTATAAAACAAACTGGACAGAATTTTTATTTCATTGCAGTGCCTGGAACATATTTAACAAGCTTAATACCAGGGATCATCAGTGTCAAGAGAAACCAATATTCTGCAAACATGTGTCAAGGGCGTTTAAAACGTGCATGTCTCTGACCCAGTATTTATTATATTTATTTATTATATATTTAAAAAGCACAAAGCATCAGGCCTCTTTGTAAAGGTATTTGGTACACAAATATTTATTACAGTTCTTTTTCTAACAATAAAGGATTGGGATAAATATAATTATCAGCAATATGAGGTGGAGATTCTCGGAGTTTGGCCTCCTTTAAGAGCAGACGCTGGGATGAAGAACTGGATGCAGACTGTTGAGGAGAAAGTAAGACAGAAGACGGGGACACATGGTCTGGGTTTCGGAAGTGAGCTGACTACTGCTGCAGGTGGCAGCATCTGGCTCTACTGGAAAGTTCCTGCAGTTCTTCCCCACAGGCAGCAGCAAGAGTTCCAACACAGAGCACTTGTGATGTGCTCATCCCTTTCACCCTACACTGGCTGAAAACTGTTAACTTCTCCATTTTTCTAGCTTGTACTTTCCCGAGCCTAGCTGCTTTACACAGCTCTGGACAAAGTAGAGGGGTGGAGGTGGCACAGCTGGAATATCACGTTTATCCCAGCTATGCTAGCACCATGTGTGCCAAGGAGGACTAATACAACGGGTATATTTTATGTGAAAATCTGGTCACAAGGAGAATATACAACATGTTTAAGATGTAGAGCACACCCTCTATTTGCTCAATATCCACAAAGAACTGATTCTATGACTCCTTGAGGATATTGACATCTATGGATGCTCAGACCTTTATATAAAATGGGGTAGCCTTTGCTTGCTTATATACTATTACTTATATTCCCACATAGTTTAAAGTCTCCATAGACAAAACATAATGTCTAATCCAATGAGCATGCTCAGTGAGTGTTATAGTCCAGTGTTCTGAAGACTCAGAACATTGCTCAGTACATGTGTAACCTTCTGCATTATTTTTATTAATAACTGATTGAATCTTTGGCTATAGTAACTGTTGAGATGGAGAAGGAACTATGTTCTACATGAACACACACACACACACACACACACACACACACACACACACACAGGCACGCACGCACGCACACACACAGCCTAAAATATAGCGGCTTACTAGTTATCCCTGAGTAGTGATTTTCTCCGGTGATTTTTTTTTTGTTTGTATATCAATACTAAACTCTACAAGTTATTGTATCTAGCCATTTCCTGCAGTGAACAAGTTTTGTTCGGATAAAGTCCAGAGTTTCAAATGGTGCTATAAAAGAAATTTGCTCTATATTTATAAGCAGCATTAAGAGATTAATAATATACTGCCACTCTCAAATTATCCAATAATTATAATTAGCTTTAAATTTAAAGCTAGCCCAGGGAATAGTGGCCTTTGGAGCACTTCTGTGTTTATAGGTTATTTCAAATATAAGCACATTATTAATAGTTTAATACTGAATTTGCAGAATGGGAATTTAGTAGAAGGGGAGACTGATATGAGCCAATAATATAACACAAAGCCTTAACTTTCATTCTTGTGCCCAGAGAGAGACTCCTCACCAACTCTTCCTTATTCTTAAACCACCGACTAAGCCCTGGCGCTTCTGTGCTTCTGTAGAGCTCTCTGTATGCATGCAATCTCCCGTGTGTTTGCTGAAGAGCTAACATGAAGTAGTCACCTTGGCAGACAGCAGGGCACCATAGGCAAGCTCTCTATCTTTGGGGAATCTTGCCATCTCCCAGGCAACTAAAACAAGTACACTATAGGGTATAATAGCTATAAACATAAGATGCAAGAAAGTAGTACACACTAAACCCAGCCCTGGAGGCTGTAGTGGGAGGGAAACTCTCCTGGAAAGTGTTGTATGGTGGGAAGCCATTAGACATGTGGATGAGTGTCACTAGATAAGGGAGAGGAATTTCCAGAGAAAATAAAAATATTTCCTCGTCTTATGAAGCTGGATATAGCTCCAATATTTATTCTATTCACTGCTTCTCGTGATTTACTCTCCAGGGAGGAAAAAACTTAGCACTCTGTCCTCATTTCTGATAGGGCAGTAGAATATGGCTCCTGCCACTGTAGACTGCTGCTGGCTTGGTCCACTGTGACCATGCAAGAAAGACTTCTTCATTTGTCTACTGACCACTCCAGGTCATGTTCCTTGCTATGAACAGTCTAGCCACTATTTACCTCTTTGTCTTAACCATATAGCCCCACTGTCTGGCTCTCCATAGCCGGCCAGACTTCTAAGCTCTAGTGTCTTGGCTTTCTGCCTCCAGAAACTTGTTTCCTGTGGCCTTTGGAGAGTGTTTCCTCTACTGAACTCAACTTCTTTGAAAACATTACTTTTCAGTTTTAAAAACTGTCTCTAATATATGTTTTGTCCGTCAGGTTCTCTGGTACTGGGTTCCCTCACCATCAGTTATTCAGGGAGCTGCTATGCATAGAGAAGCAGCAGGCTACGTGGCATTGCTTCTCAGTGACAGCCATGCAAACCAGCAGGAAGAGGCAGGTGAAAAATAAATTGATATTAAGAGACCTCTTCCTGCTGCCAGGCCCAATTGTGATACAAGTGGTGCTGTGTGAGATGCCATGGGGAACCTCACGAAAGCTATAAAGAAACAGACCTGAGCGACAGGACCCAAATTCGAGCCTCCCTCAACCATGTCCTAGTTGTGAGAGTAAGGCTCCTTGCACAATACTTTCAAATCAAATAAATACTTCCCAGGAAGAGGGGAAATTCTATTTTCGATCCCCTGATAGACCCATCAACATTTTTCTACTTCACTAAATTATGCATCTCAGGAGTCTACACTTCATTTAAATTTCTTCGACTAAGACAACATCTCACAATTGACTGATTGTAGGAACGGCAATAACAGTATAGTTGCTCTGTACTAAGGAAGAACACCACAAGCCCATACGATTTTTTTAATTTTTGAAGAGTTTTTTTTAATGTCGTTTGTATTAAATGATTTACTTTTTGTTAAATTTTTTTTAATTTAAAGTTTTCAAAAAAATTTAAAAAGTCCTTCGGTCTTAACTTCCAACAAGCAAGTGTTAATAGGTACCACAGTGTCTAGCATCAATAAAATAAAGAAGGTTCTCTAAAATTCTATATAATTGCTTGATGTTGTTAAATATAAGGTTCCCAAACTAGGAAGTTTGCCAACTACAGCTTTGAGGCTGGCAAACCAACAAATAGAGAAGGAATTAAGCCTCTGACAACCTTGGGAGACAGAGATGTTCCAGGCAACTCCTACTGGGGGGCGGGGGGAACTTTTAAACATGCACATATATTTTTATATATTTGTGCCTTTCAAGCCATTGGATTTTCCTGCTACTCTTATCAGACCATGCAAGGCACACCTGGTGACAGATACATTCCATCTACAAGAGCCCTTGTTCCCAACAAAAGAGAGCCCTGAGCTATTCAGATCAATCTCACTCACCATATGTATGGTTCCATTAATAGTATTGGGCACTCAGCTTGATGCACCCCTCCCCCAACCTTCTCGAACAAAAGCCAGAATCAAACCAATCAGGTTAAGTGGAGGAAGGCTCTTTCTGTTGACGTCATAACCCAAAAGACAATTAGTTGACCTTTAGCTGTAGGAGAGAACAAGAAACGACCAAAAGGATTTTTCACAGTTATCCTTGCTTTCCTTTACATAATTTTACCTTGAACTAAATCCTACATAAGTAAAATCCACCTTCTTTTGTGTCTGTATGCGTCTTCCGTCGTCTTATTTTTATTTTAACTATTTATTGATTCTTTGTGAGTTTCAATCATGCACCCCGGTCCCACTCCTCTCCCAGTCCTCTTGTATCTGCCCTCTGCCCCAGCAACTCCCCTCAAAAAGAAAGTTAAAAAAACAGACACATGTAAACAAAAACCAAACCAAAACAACGCATTAGAGAACAGCATGTCTTGGAAGCCGGGAGCTGCAGCATATCACAGCATGAGCCACTTCATACCCTCTACACACACCTTCCCTTGCAAATGATCACTGCAGTGAGTCTGGCTCAAGGTCTCTGACATCTGTGACACCATCAATATTGGGAAAATCAACTTCTTAAGAGACTGAATTAAAAGGAAGTGAAAAGCTGTTCCTTCCATTTTCTTCAAAATATAGAGCACTCTAAGCTTGACCTCGTGTACATGAAACTTCACTAGTCTTTAAAAAACACTATTTTGTTACCATGCCTGGGTACCATACCTGGGAGCCTCCAAGGGCTATGTCAAATTGCATGAGTCATGGATTCAAACCAATTAAGAATAAAGGTCCACATTCCCTAAACTCCTGGGAAAGTGGGGCCTAAACATGAAGCAGACTAATGTCTTATGCAATAGCCAGCCTTATTCAGACATCTGACAATTAGTACTTTGAGGGTTAAGAAGAATCACTGAGTGGGGTGCACAACTATAAGGACAAGCCACACATGGTGATACTATGTTTTTCCACAGTGGCACATGAATAATAACAGGTGCAGTAAAGCACACCTATCCGCTATGCCTGGAGGAGCACAAAAAAACATTCCATGAATAATTCTGTGTTGTGAGGTCACGAGACTCTTGTCTTAATTTCTTGGTGTTTTCTCACAAGTACTCAGAACTCTTGCACAACTCCATTCTTGGACCATATCCTGACATGTAGGTTGTGGTCTGTATGCAGGTGAAGGCAGGCACAAGACAAGGCAAGGCCTGTGACTGGGCAGTGAAAAAAGTAAGGTGGGCACAGTTTTGAAGGGAGGAGAGAGAGGGGAAGAAGAACCAAGATGGTGGAGGAGAAAGATGACCCAGATCTGTGTGGCCTTAAAGGGCCACAGGTAGTTATGAATATTTCATAAGGGATGGATTTTTAGAGGACAATTTGTCTTATCTAGATGGGGAGTTTATATTATCAATTGGTTGTGAGTTTATTGTGCAGATGTTTTGTGAAATGAGAACTTAAGATATAAATCTGTTTGATAAATTACAAGCTTATTGAGTTTTGATTTTAACAGGTTACTGGGAGTTGTGACTATAACCACAGGGGGTGGATGCTGGGAATGTGAGCAGAGTCCTCAATAAGAGAGTCACAAGAGGGAGGGAGGCTGCTGCCAGGCTCAGAGAGTAGCCAGAGACAGTGTGGGATGAGGACTGGGAGCTTAGCGGTTACGCTTTGCTGATTAAGATGAAAATGCCCTGCAGATGCCATGTGGCTCGCCAGAGCTGGCACTAGTGTGGGATGGTAACTTTTTTTTAAATTATTTTTTAATTGCATTTTTAAATTTATATTTTAAATGTTATCCCATTTCCCAGTTTCCCCTCCAGAAACCTGCTATCCCGCCCCACCCCCCTTGCTTCTATGAGGGTGCTCCCTTACCCACTCACCCACTCCCTCCCACCTCTCCGCCCTGACATTCCCCTACACTGAGGCATCGAATGAATCAAGCCTTGGCAGAATCAAGGGCCTCTCCTCCCATTGATGCCCAACAAGGCCATCCTCTACTACCTATGCTGATAAAGCCATAGGTCCACCCCTGTGTTCTGTTGGGATGGTAGTTTAGTCCCTGGGAATTCTGGGGGTTCTAGTGGCTTTTTAAAATATTTACTGCTACACTGACACATTTCCTTTTTTCTTTCAAAAGACAAACCTGTTTTGCTACACTCCGGCCACACTGTCAACTTTGTCTCCATGAAAGGAAACCTCTAATCTAGGACGATGTGTTTTTTTTTTTGTTGTTGTTGTTGTTGTTTTTTTGTTTTTGTTTTGTTATTTTTGTAAGGACCTTTTATCTACTGGAATGTAGATGTCTTGAAGTATAAAGCTGTCACCTTTATTGAATACAACAGAGAATTCTTAGTAATGAAGAAAATAAAAAGCATATTTGGTCTGATTTTGTAATATTTGAGAAAAATTATAAAGGAGGTAACTAATTCTCAATGTGTCTTCTGTGAGGTTTCTATCCCATTATTATGCTTATTATTACAGATTTAAAAATTTTTAAATTAAATTGTGATGAAAATTTGCCACTATTTTAATAGGAAAACAATTGCCTCCCTTTTCTTATAGGTACTTCCATATATTAAAATTAATCAAAGGACTACAAATTGTTTTTATTATTATTTAGTACTAAAAGGACAACTGGTCAACCTCTGCCCATTAAATGAGTGGTAAGTCCTCATATTCTACTTACCTTCTAACTAGTATAGAGAAATTATCTTATGAGCTGCCAACTTAATTATAAAGAATTGATCATCAAAAAGTTAAGTTTTGATCATCACTTCTGGATCTCAATGATACATATCTCCCTCCTTTCAAAGAGTCTGATCTCCCCCAAATGTGTAAGGAGCTTTTAAAGGGAAGGGATGCAAGGTACAAGTAGGACAGACTGATGCAGCTGAGTGATGTCAAGGGGGCTGGACTTTGAATACAGTGGAGTGTTTCTGAATGTGTGATAAAACATCAATGAGTAGAGAGAGCTATTAAAATTAATGAGAGAGAATGGATGGTGATTAATGAAACCAGCATGATATTAAAATGGGTTATCTCAAAATTATCACTCTATTTAATAGGAAATAAACAAAAAGAGTGGCAACCAGTGGCACTATCTGCCTGAGCAGACTATCTCCACTCAGGTGGAATATTCCCTCTGGGTTTTGAATGCCTCTTTGTTTTGTTTATGTCTAGTGTACTTCTGAGTTTGCTCTCTATAATATGAACTTATTGATGTTTGCTCTCTTGTCATTCAACTTATATTCTCCCCCAGGGCTGCACTTACTGCTATGTCAGTTGCCTGGTTCTCCAGGCATACACACTATCAATTACAGAACTTCCTTGTACAAACAAGTGAGAAACAGGGCTATTATTATAGCAAAAATTGGCAATGCTTGGAGAGTCCATGAAATTGAACCAGGCTGGAGTTATCAGGCACCAGGCTAAAGTATACAAATGGCTTCATGGCTTCATTCTACACTCAAAGGGCCATGCATGGCTCATTACATACATGAAGCAACCTTTAACAGGGAAATGACATTTTACAGGCTCCAATGTAAACAAGCTTTAGCAAATGACCTGAGACAACACATTATTCTGTTATCATCAGGAAGTATTATCTAGAAAACTCGTTTCAGGCTACCATGCAATTTCTACTTTAGAAATGCACTGTAGTATCAAATGACAACGCCATCCTAGATTTTTAATTAGTGTCTAAAATTTCGTAATTAGAGGGGTTTTGATGCCATGACAATATTTTTAACTCTATAGGGATAATAAATCTGTCATGTTTATTTTTATATTTCTTTTATTGAAAATAGATTTTTCATGTAATATATACCCTGATTATGTTCTCCCTTCCTTCTACTCCTCCCAATAACTCCCTGCTTCCCCTCCCAACCACCTGATTCTCTCATCTCTCATTAGAAAATTAACAAGTTTCTAAGGGATAATAATATAATATATAATACAATATAATAAGATATAATAAACAAAAAGTGCACGCCTATGCACGCGCGCGCGCACACACACACACACACACACACACACACACACACACGACAAAACAAACAAGCAGAAGGAAAGAGCTCAAGAAAAGGCACAAGACAGACCCACAAATGTAGGAGCCAGAGGGGTCAAGGATACCAGGAGAACACAGCCCATGGAATCAAATAAGCAGGGCTCATAGGGTCTTAAGAGGCAGTCAAGGAGCTTGCATAGGTTTGCATTAGGTCCTCTGCATATATGATATGGCTGTTAGCTGGGTGTTTTTGTGGGACCCCTAACAGTGGTAGTAGGGCGTCTTTGAATCTTTCCTCTTGGGTCCCTTTTCCTTATTGTATTGCCTCACTCAGACTTGATATAAGGGTGTGTGCCTAGTCTTATTTTATCTTGTTATGTACACCACGTTTCATGGATATTCTTGGGAGGCCTGCTCTTTTCTGAAGGGAACAGAGGAGTGTGGATCTAGGAGAGAAGGGAGGAAGGGAGGAAGGGAGAAGGGATATACTGAAAACAGCAGCAACAACAACAACAACAAAAGTGATAAAAGTTAGAAAGAAAGAAAGAGAGAAAGAAAGAAAGGAAGGAAGGAAGGAAGGAAGGAAGGAAGGAAGGAAGGAAGGAAGAAAGAGTGAGTCCTGGCATAAGCTTATAAGAAAAGGAACCTCCAAGGTACCACTGAGTTAATTTTCTGTTGGCCATGGATGGTAGGGCAGGCCGTATACTCTTGAGAGTAGTTTGTTTTGCTATTAAGAGACCCTTGGAGAAAAGTAAATCATCATTTGCCAGTGGTCATCATTTGGAGATAACATCTGGGTTAGAGATGCAGCATACAAGACCATGTATCCTTTCAGCTCTAGGACTCCATCTGCAGCAGCCCTGTGCAGGCCCCACACATGCTGCCCTAGCCTCTGTGAGTCCTGTTGTGTTAGAGCAACTTGTTTTGTTGGTGTCCCTCATTCTCCCTAGCTCTGCCTCCTCTTCTGTGGAGCTCCCTGAACCCTGGGGGGAAAGATTTGATGGGGAAACCCCTTTTAGGGCTGAGTATTCCAAGGTCTCTCTTCTATGAATATTGTCTGGATGGACCTCTGCGTTTGTTTACATCTGTTACAGGAGGAAGCTTCTCTGTTGATGGCTGAGCCAGGCACTGATCTACGAGTACTGCAGAATGTCATTAGGAGTCATTTTCTTGGGGTTGGGGATTTAGCTCAGTGGTAGAGTGCTTGCCTAGGAAGCGCAAGGCCCTGGGTTCGGTCCCCAGCTCCGGGAAAAAAAAAAAAAAAAAAAAGGAGTCATTTTCTTGCAATGTTCCTTTAGTAGGACAGTGGCAGTTGGTTTTACCCTAGGTCCTTGGGTTTTTAGTCTCAAGTTCTTGGTCAACCCAGCATGGTCAGGTCTGGATCCTATCTCATGGAGTGGGCCATAAGTCAAACCAGGTATGGGTTCATTACTCCCACAGGCTTTGTTGCCACAAAGCACCACACTAGCAGAGCTTGCGGGTAGGGCATTACTACAGATCAAAGGGTTTATAGCTGGGTTGGTGTTTTTATTTCTCCTTTGGTAGTGTGCAGAGTTCCTTCTGGTACCAAGAACACGTGTGTGTGTGTGTGTGTGTGTGTGTGTGTGTTTTCTATGTAGATACCAGCTCAACTTCTCTGTTCAGTGAGTTGTGTCTATTGTCTTTAGCAGTAGGTCTTATCGCCTTACCACCAGTTTGTGGAGATAAACATAGTTTTGGCAATAGTTTGGGTTGTCTGGGGACTTCCATAGGACCCTTTTGGCCAACAACTCAAATATATGTAACCCATTCCTGCTACTGCAAGCTTCATTTAGTGACAAGATGTCCAGTTGGGACTCTGTCTCTCCTGTTATTTCGAAATTTCATTTAGATTTCTTTCATATATGTATTTATTTTAGGAAGCTTCTACTATATTAGGTTTCCATACTACCCGTCGAAAGGTCCTTAATTTTAGCAATCTCTCTTGGTATTTCTAACTTCATCTTCCTGTTTCAGTTCCCCACCCCCACTCATCCATACTTACGTAAATTACCCTTTCTAGGAAGACCTACGTCTCTTACCTAGTCCCTTACTCTATACCCAAACTCTGGTTCTATGGACTGTAGCCTGCTTCTCACGGACTCAGTTAACAGTTAGGGTTGTAGTAAAATCCACCTTTTCTAATATGAACTGAGTGAGAAGTTACCCAGGCTAGCGTACGATTCTGTCTTGGAAGAATGACTCCCAGTTTTCAAATACAACTGGCTACAGGCGCTAATTTAACTAAAAGCACAGTGGCAATAGCAAGAATGCACATATGTAGGTGCTGCTCCTATGAACAAAACTCAAGCTAGGACGGAAGTAATCCTAATCATGGGAACATCAGTTGGTTTTATAGTGGGGCTCATTGTAATTTCTTCCTTGGAAAAACAAAGAGGATGCCCAAGGAGAGGAAAATTACAGTTAGTTGGTCTAAACAGGAAGAAATTAAACAACTATCTAAATATAGGAGAATTTGGCAGCTGTGACAAAACTAACAAGATGGAGCTGGCAGCCAGCTGTACCATGTTGTTTTTTTTTTCCGCTTTCCAGTTTGATTATATCTGTTTAAATGGCAGTACTTGAACAAACAGCGCAAGAATCAAACTCGATCCTGGGATGATTACATTTCCGAAGCGTTCCCAGGTATTCGCTCAATAAAATTCCCTTTTCCAGCACCTGCTCCGTGCTGCGCAGGTCCCAGGTGCTGAGGATACAGGGATGAACACAACAGAAACAAGATGCTCCAGTGAGGGAAGAGTCATCAGGGACAAAAGAAGCAAAACCCAACAGGGGTTATCACAATGGTATCTGAAGATAGCAAGTGGGAAGGAATGTGTGGGAGGGGTTGTCACTGAGTGGCCAGGAAGGCTTTGTGAATGACAACTTTGGAGTCATGGCAGGACTCACTGCTACTTTCTGTTTTATGCATTTATTGCCTTTTTTTTTTCTTTTTTTGCTTGCTTGTTTGTTTCTACCTTTATTTGTGTCATGGTTATGCTGACAGGCTCTACATCCACCTAGGAAAGAACACTCTGTGACACACCTGTGAGGGATTAGTGTAGCCAGACTTTTGCTACTTTGTGGGTCCTTTTTTTTCCTTCTACGCTTTTCCCACCCTTTGAACTCCCTAACATTAGATAGGAGAGAAAAAGGAAGATGGCGAAGAGGGAGATATTCGCATTAGACCACTTCCTGTTGACTAGGGGCAATTGAGTTCAAGTTTCACCTTCGACATCAGAATATCTAATTTCTTCTTCCCTTTGTACATGACTACATAACAAACCATAATGGACAACAACCAACCACTAACCAACAATCCGCCAACAGCATGTATATTCCTTGGAGTCACAGCATTACCCTCGGAAAGGTACCCAGAATTTTAAAACTCACAGAATCACAGAAACTGTTGCTGGCAAAATCATGCCCCTGCTAGAGCACCAGTCACGTAACAGTCAGCTGCCATGGACAATCTGAAGCGGCCCGCATCCCACACCTGGGATGGAAACAAAAACCCATTCCTATAATCTGTGTTTTTAAAGAGAACAAAATTCTCATTACACTAATATGAGTCTGGTTAGCTGAGGTGGGAAGAGTCACTTCACTGCAGGCAGCACCATTCCAAGAGCTCGAGGACTGCACAGAATACAGAGGAGCAGGCCAGCTGATGCCGGCACTCATCTCCCACTGCCTCCTGACGGAGAATACAATGTGACCAACACCTCCAGCTGCTAATAATGCCAGGCTTCTTCTGCCAGGGCGGGCTAGACTGTGAAACTGAGACAGAATAGATCTTTCTCCTTTCCCTGCTTTTGTCAAGGCAGCTTGTCATAACAACTAGACAACAAGTACAATGTGCAAATACAGTAGGCTGTCCAGGCAGAGTAGGAGGCGGACGCAGGAAAAAGGTTGACCAAATGGAAATTTTTGCTTTTATTTAGTTTGTGTGTGTGTGTGTACACGTGTGCATATTTATGTAGCAGTCACAGCTTAACATTCTCGCCTTCCTCTGTTGGTCTTCATCCTAGTGTTTAGAGACAGAATTCTCTGCTGAACTTGGAACACACCAATCTGGATAGGTTAGTTGGCCAGGGAGCCCCAGGAGTCTTCCTTTCTGTCTCTCTGGTTGAACAAGTACTTTACTGACTGAGCTATGGGCTGAATTTTTGCTTGTAATTGGCACCGTGGCTATGATGCTGTATCCTTGGATGTGTGATCTTTCTTATTTGCATTACAGTTCCTGGAAAGAACATTCAGACCTGAAAGCAAGGAGACCTACCTAGTAGTGGGGACTGGAACTCAGGTTTCTCTCAGGACTGGCATTCTCCAGAAAAGGAGGAGAATGAAAGGGGAAAGCAAGAACGACAACACAAAAGTAACTAGGAATGAGCCATCTGGGACCTCAGAAGACAGCGATCTTCTCATCTTCATTTCCTCCTCTCTAAAGCAGCCATCATGATATCGTAAGAGGGTTTGTGAAACTGGGTTTGTTAAGAGGCAAGAGTCTTAAAAGCCAAAACCATCTAGGGATGCAAGCCATTGGCTGCGCTCCTCACATGACTCCAGTCACGATGCATCACGATAACGGAAGACAGTAATGGAGGGAGTGAGGTGAAAAAGAATTAGGTGGAGAAATTACGTTGACAGTGTAGCCAGAAGCCTAGTCGTGGCTCTACACTGAAGGCACTGTATGGGGAATACCTGACTTCTCACCATATTCAGCCATGTGATTAGTCCTTCTCATCTCTGACTCTGAAAGAAGAGAAAAGCCCCTGGTTTTTCTACACAGACTTTTTCTTCTGACACAACCATGCTAAGTGCTGAGCCTGACCCGTTACAACAACCTCTTCAGTTAAGCTTCAGTGCAACGCAGGAGTCCTGGAGCACAGAGGCTATTATTCCTGAGAAATGGGTAGCAAAACACTGCTCTTCATGAGGACCAGGAACGCAACTGAAGCTGGGCATCGTTTTAGTAACTGAGACTCCTGGACGGACTGTGTATGGCCGTCCTGGAGCAGAACCTTTGGGGAAGCTAAGGCTCTGCTAAGTGTCAAGAGGCCAACTCCCAGGCTGACCTGTACCATGTGAGTAAGGCAGCCATGCATGCCAATGTCGGACCTGAAGCCAACATCGCCTGAATTCCCTACTGTGTGATTCAGGGGTGAGCAATGTGCTCCTCCCTGATTTGGCTGCTCTGCCTTCCCTGTCTCCCTGTCAACACTGTGGAGGATGTATGGATCCATTCCTTCGTGGGACCTGACGTGTCTGAGAAACTGAAACCAGGCGGTAGTTCTGCTGTTTATGTTGATGAAGACACTTCCTGGAATGGCAGCTATAGAGCTGCAGGAACTCAGACAGGACGGAGTCAACAGTGCAAACAGTGCAGATAACAGGTATATTTCACCTACGAGGTAGGGGGAGGTTCTGTTCACCCCAAGCAGAGCTGCCTATCATATCTTCCTCCTTAATAACTAAATTCTGATTTTAAGCTGAATATACTAAGAACAAAATGGCATCTCTCGGCTCCCCTTTTGGAGAGAGCGGGGCCTCTTGACTCTGCTCTTATCTGTCGAGACATTCACAATGGTAATAGGTGGCTTGGCTAGCAACAAATCTATGCCTGCCTACTTCTTACTCTTTAGGTGGCTGGAGTTCAGTAATCATTTCTCACCAGGAAATAGTATACAAAATAGGAACCTATACTATTGCGGTAGAGCAGACAAAAAGTCTCTGTGTCATACATGGCCCAGTGAAGCCATTATACTGGATCCTAGACTTATCTGACAGGATCCAGGAACAGTAATCTTTGTTACTGTTCAAGCCAAGACTGGCTGATGGGCTGGAATACGCTCTAAACCTAATCCTGACTAAAAATGAGAGAAGCAGCAAGAGACGTACGGCAGCAGGGAGAAATGCCAGTGTGTGACTTTCTAATGCATTCATACTGCTTCCAATACCTGTCACAGGCATATTGAATATGTATAATTTTATGTTTATAAAGAGGTCTAATAGCATTTCAGTACCCCAGGTGCTGAAGTAATAAACACAATTTACCTGAACTCTGTACAGTGAAGGACAATTAGTGAGGTCTAATGACTTTAAATTTATGAATGATTAAAGCTAAACATGGAGAACAGAGGGCGGATTAGACTATGATTCACAGGAGGAGAGGCTGCATATGCTGTCTTGTTAGGAGACGAGGAGGGAGAGGAGGAGGAAGAGGAGGCCATACCATACCACCTATATCTTACCAGTATGGCGGCACAGAAGTATGAAATCAACAACACTGAAGAACCCAAGCCATGGGACTGCAAGTTGGACACAGATAACCTTGTTTTGTGGCTAGCAATCAGGGATGTGCAGCAAAATGGGTGCATGTGGAAGAAATACACACAGCGGTGGGCTGCTTTTAAACTTATTTGGGGGAACTGGGGACAGTTCTGGGTAACATTTGTATTTAGCGGTGACCTGTTAGCAAAGAAGGTCACAAAGAGAGACCAGCAGCAGGCCAAAATCAGGTTAGCAATAGCTGTGAATTCATAAGAAACCCGAGCTTTACTGTAATTGATTTGAAATGATCAGGTTTTTTTGTTTTTGTTTTTGTTTTTTTATTTTTCTAAAGAAAGGGGGTGGAGAAAATGAGCCTGGATTCCCAATCTGTTTTCTAGTTTTCACTTGGACTTTGCATCGAAACTCAAAGACATTACAAGAGTATGTTAAGTTCAAAAACAAATTGCCCTTCTCTTTCTTATTTCTCATTTGCTGTCCCCATCTCAGTTGGGCCGTCAGGATCTGGGGCATTCAGATCTAGCAAAAGTGATTGGGGCTCCAGTACTTGGTTCATTAATGCAGGCTTACACTCCCCACCTGTGTATTTGTTTCTTCTGTTCTTTTATCTGGAACACAGAAAGGGCTCAATACTAATCCTGAGTTGTCAAGGAGGGTGAATAGAGTGGTAGCTTTTATCTCCAGCGAGTAGATAAGAAAATGATATGAGAGTTAAAAAAAAAAAAAAAGAAAACCACTGCACAAACAGCTAATTAACTAGAAGGAGAAGGGAAACTGGCTAGCATAGATCTCTGAAACACTGCATGTAAAACACATCCAGAATGCAGAATCAGTAGCCAGCAGGAGTGAGCTGGGGTTTAGTTCTTGGTGTTTGGGAGGCAGCCTGAGAGCTGGGCTGGATGAAGAGAGGCATCATGGGAGATCCCCCACATAGCCAGGCTAAAGCTGGATTTCTCTACACTCGTCAGGGCAGCAGAGTGCTAAGTATGTTACACTTAGTTTTGTACTATCACATGACCCACGACACGCATCATCAGATGAATCAGTGTCCTCTTCCTTTAAGGTTTTCTAAATACCATGGGGATAGCGTGGACCACATACTCGCTAAATACAGCAAACCCTGAGTCAGAAATATACCATTTAGCTCGAGCTCATTATTAAAGGAGGAAATAGAGTGATGGCAAGCCAGAGTGTGGCAAACACAGAAGCAAGCCTTCCTGGGGCATGTGTGAACACCTTTGCCAAGTGTTTGCGATATATTCTGTTACTGCTGAAAATTAGCAAAGATTGTTGAGTTGTGTAAACTACCTTTTAATTAGCATGGCATCTACAATATAAACACATGGAATGTGTTAGGAATGCTATCAAGTTCTGACAACACGAGAACTACTTTAAGCTCCTGTGAAACAATGCTTGCATGCTCCATGCACACAGGCCATTTATACATTTATACAGTTGCAGGAGACTCTTAAGAGAGCAGAATGTGACAAAGTTAGCTTTCAGCGTCATCCCTGCCTAGCTCCAAAGCCACCTCTTTCCTAGCTCTGCTTCTCAAAGCAGGTGCCCGTGAGACCCAATAAGAAACTGTGTTACAGGGCCCAGCACCCATGCTCCTTGGTATGTGTCCAAGTGCGTTGAAGAATTCTATCTACAGGAGCACTGGCACAGTCAGGTTTTTCGTTTGTTTGTTTGTTTGTTTTTGTTTTTGTTTTTTTTTGCAGGGTTGGACAGGAGGCTATTCTGCATGATGCTGCAATGTAACAGTATATCTATCATCTGTTATTTGCAAAAGCCCACAGAATGTATGAGAAGATAGAAGTCCTGGTGTGAGCTACCAGCTTCAGGTAATGATACTTCCAATAACGGTTTGCCAATTGTAACAAAAATACTTACATATTAACACAAAAAATGTTAGTAATGGGATACTTGGGAGCTGCATATGAGAATCCTCTGTTCACTTTTCCTCTGACACACACACACACACACACACACACACACACACACACACACACTTTTAAGGAATAATATTTACCTAGTGCTTCCAGATCATTTCATAACTAGTTTAATATAATGCTTTGTCAGCAGAAATAACCATCAGTTTGAGAAACAGTAGTAAAGCATAGGAATGCAGAGTGCACTGTTTTTCTCAGTACCCCGGATCCAGCCTAGACCCTTGAGCATGCTAGGCAAGTGCTCTGCCATAGGGCAAACATTCTGAGTTAGATGGCCTAGCCACATTTTACAGAACTTGAAGTTACCAGCGATCCTTTGAGCAAGTGACACAATCTATAAGAATTTAAGCGACCCTGCCAGTCACTATTATAGGTATGTTGATGAGAGTCAACACAGAGACACTTGCCTCACCTAGAGCAATTAAAAATAAAAATGAAATAAACTTCCAGGTAAAGTAAATTATATGGTGTGAGAAAGTAATGAGTGCTCAGAGGAAGCGAAAGCCAGTTGAAGGCCATCAGGGCTGTTAAGGGGTGGGGAGGTGGGGCCACAGAAAAATTTCATTTGCTAGTAGAAGATATAACATCTCCTATCATTTAAGTGTACTGTGTATTCCAGTCAATCTCTCTTGGAAGAAACTTTGTGCCCTGAACACAGGCAATCCCTTGTATGTCAAAGTGGCCTTTTGTAAGTAAACGATGGTGTTTGGGTAACTGTTGTGTTAACAATACCTGACGCATCATATTTTATCCCTGTGTGTGTGTGTGTGTGTGTGTGTGTGTGTGTGTGTGTGTGTGTACCACACATGGGGAAGTCTAAGATTAAAATCCATTAAGTAAAAAGCTCATTGGTTTATGGACAGCAAACACTTGTGGAGTTACTGATGGAGTTATTGAAAATCATCTTTGCATTCACCTCTCTACTCACTTTTGCCAAGGGCTCTCATATGTCGATGCTGATGGAGTATAGAAAACATGATGGAGAACAGAAAAGCTCAAGGAAATGGGCTCAAAATGAGGGAGGCATCTCCCAAGTACGAAAGAGGTGACTGGAGCTACTGTGAGGGTTCCTTGAGGTCATCAAGAGCCCATGTTTTTCCCTGATCCTTGGCCCACCACTCCGAGGATAGACTCTAAAGTCCAACACAGCCACATCTCCTCTCTGAGGAAAGATCAGGAAGCACAGAAGGGATGCCTCACTTGCCTTTAAAGAGACTCCTAAGGTCCCCTCTCTATACCTCCCTCTTCTCCTGTATCTTACTCCTGTTAATGTGCTGTCTAGGGGCTTGCCTGTAAATGAAGCAAGGCTCGTTTAGCTGGGCGTCTTTCTTCACTAAGAACCAAGGAGAATGAGCCCCAAGAGGCAACAGTACTGTTCAGAGGGTGAAACGAGATGGCTGCCCCACTCATCTGGCAGTTGAGTGGGTCCATCAGTGAATTGGGTGGACGTACTAGGGGAGAATAGAAAACTGTTGACTTGGTCCTGACAAGTAGCACCATCACACCTTTCAAAGGTGGATCCAAAGTCAGAGACAAACAAGCACATAAATATACCCAGCACATTTTAAGGCCAAGGAAAGATACAAATTTTCTTCTATTGAGTTTGTATATTCTAGCACTGCAAGAATACTTATGTCAGTTAGGATGACTGCACATAATTTCAATGGAATTGTTGAAATGATATTTTCAAGTATTACTTGAATGTATGGGGATACACTTACCATGTAATAAATGAAAAAGATAGAATATAATGTGAACTGGGCAACGCACATCTAAATAGTAATTAATACAAACTAATTTGATATAGATTCCAAAATATATAATAGGCTTGGCATTGAGTTTTAAATTAAACATGCATTCCTGCCTTCCAGTAGCAGTTAGACTGCTAGGCTACCTTTATCTTTTCCTATGATCTTTTGCATGACTTTAAAATCCTTCCAACCCTTCATCATACCAAACTGCAAGAGTCTAAAAGCCGTGAATCACTCACCAAACTAATAATGCATTTTAAAAGCACTATCACTTTTACCTTTGGGGGGAAAAGTTTTAAGTATGTCACTGAAGGTTGGTATGGAAGCATTAATAAAAACCAGGTGCTCAAAGGCATCGGCCTTCCCAGGGAGAAAACGCAGAGCTAAGCAGGCGGAAACCGTATCAGACTCCTACAATGGGAACTGAAGCAGGTGCCCCCTCAACTGCTAGGAAACCAAAGCCCTAACAGTTTCGCGGGATGCTAGGCTTTCTCTATCTCCACAGCAAGCGAAGCCGACAATCCTCCAGGCCTCTCTGGATTGTGCCGGCTCTGCCTGACCGCTCTCCACTGCCTATCGGAGTGTTTCCTCAGCTTATGTTTCTACTTCATGTTCACAGCATGCCCCTGAGGTGGCTCCGAAGGCTTCAGACCTCGATCAGTGAGCCAGCGCACCTCTCAGGGATCGTTCGTAATCACTGCTCTTGTAGCACGGTGTTACCTGACCAGCCTGCCCTCTGATCTCTTCTTTACTTTGACTGACTGGGTTAGCCAAAAGAAACCATCGTGTGGAACTTAGAAATCACTTTGTATCATCTAACACAACAATACGACAAAGTGTGTAACATGTATTTGCATCTAGATGATGTATTAAATTACTAAAAGTATATCCAATCCTTTAAAACCGGTATTCGTGCTTACAGGAATGAAAAATGGCACACAATGTTCAGAAATAGAGACGGCTACGAACCGGACACCAGGGCCCCAGGATCACAGCTGCAAATCATTATAATCAGGAACTCCGTTATTGCAATGGTCTTGATATGCTGGCATCTGTTTTATTAGAGCACAGAATATTCTTATTTAAAGGAAACAGCAATATCTGTAAGCCGATCCATCTTCATAAAGCTTTTGGTAAGAAATGCTTTCTAGATTATCCTCTGGTTCTCAGGAACATAAATCCCCAGAGAGAGACACTGCACTGTACCAGTGCGGCGCACTGCAACTAGCAGAGTCTGTGCACCGAGCCGCGCCAGTGTGATGCGCCGCCCTGCCTCAGCTCATACCGATTTACACCGCATCCTTGTGGGTGGCAGGCAGGGCTAAAATGGACGCGGCCTCTTGCTGCTCTGTGTATCTGGCTCAGTGCGCAGACTCTAGTTTCCGAAGGGGTTCGTTCTTAGCTGAGTACTCCGGACCACTTTACCCTGCCTGCTTCGGATGCAGGAAACAAAGACCGTCGCTATCTCTAAATCCAAGGAGTGGGGGATGTCAAGATTAAACGTGCTCTAGGAAGACAGTGAGCCCCCGAGCTACAGATGGATAATGGGAGGAAATACAAGCAGAGGACAGGGATATGGGGCATTTTCTGTAACTCTTAAGTGGGGAGGGAAGTTTTGCGAGTCAAGAGCATGAACCAATGGGATCCTTTCAACCACTGCCTGTAACTGGTAACGGTTGGTCTACAAATAGAGGAGACTGGGTTGGGGATTTAGCTCAGTGATAGAGCGCTTGCCTAGCAAGCGGAAGGCCCTAGGTTCGGTCCCCAGCTCCGAAAAATAGAAAAAAAAAAAAAAAAAAAAAAAGAAGGAGGAGACTTTATATTCGGGGAGCTACTTCTAATTTTCTGCTTACGGTGCTAACCTCTAATGGAAATCATTTCCTGATTTTCAGCACATTGAAATGTAATGAGGACATAAACGGTGGAAATCTGAAAGAAGGAAGGAAGGAAGGAAGGAAGGAAGGAAGGAAGGAAGGAGGGAGGGAAGGAAGGAAGAGCTTTTCTAGCAGGTTCTCTGTCAGCTTGTCATTGTCAGGGGGTGGTTGCTGTGTCTTTGTTTTCCTTGAGTCACCTAGTGGCCTTCCCAGGCGGGACACAGGCACTGCAGAACTGTGGAGGACGGTAGCACCCCAGATTGCTTCTATTTAACATCTAGACAGGAGCTCCTACAGACGCAAATACACCCTTCTTGTTCTGTTCCATTGAAATTAGCCATTTCCCATAAAAATGCCGCCATGTTCCAGCATCAAAGAGGGTCAACTATCTGCCACAGAGAAGGTCAACTTTAGAACTTTTTCCATCTCAAGTGTTTTCTTTTCCTTTTTTTTTTTTTTTTTTTTTTTTTTCTTTTTTTCGGAGCTGGGGACCTAACCCAGGGCCTTGCGGTTGCTAGGCAAGCGCTCTACCACTGAGCCAAATCCCCAACCCCTAAGTGTTTTCTTTTCATATTGTAGCAAACTATCTTTTTTCCCCAAGTGGCTCAGATAATATTTCTTTTAAAAAGATCCAGGACCAAACTGAAGGGGGAATAATGGAAAAATACAGTATGGTGACAGACGAAAACCTTAGGAGGAAAGGACACCAGGTAAAACTGCCAGCACCATGAGTGCCACCCTGCAGCCCACGAACTTTCTAAAGGGTTCCTTTGTAATTGCTGTGAATGTATTGGAAAAGTCACACACGGTGATCAAAACATATTCTGAATTTTTCTTCTTACTGATGTTTATTTTTATTTTTATTAAGAGTTTGGAACATGGTGTGAATACCATGGGTAAGAATTGGTATGGGGATTTATTTATTTTATGCTGTTTATACGATCTATATGCATGTATGATTGCATTTTAAAATGTTTCCTAAATGAAGAATCAGAAATCAGTCATTCACAAACATGCTCAGTAGTTTCTTTTTCTCAGAGGAACTCGAACATCTTCACACAATTACCTTTCTTCTAATGATAGTTTTCGAAAACAAAACAGGACAACAAATACCCCTTTCCTTCATGCTCACGACCTTATTTCCAGTGGTATGCTAATACTATTGCCCAGCTACCTTCCTGGAGCTATGCAACACCCAAATGGCAGACTGAGGAGCGAAGGTGTCTGTGGGAAATGAATTGTCGACAGTTTGCTTCCTCTCAGCATGGCTCCTCATCACCTTTACAGACAAAACTATACACAAAAGCAAGAGTGTCTGCTGGCTTATGAGACTGGGGCATGAGCAGGAGTAAACGCATGATTCCTGTAAGGTATGTAAGTGGCTCCCAGTGACCGCCAGTAGAGAAGGAAAAGCCAGAATTCCCAGAATAAATAGACTTAGTTGTCTCTTCCCATTATTCAGCCTTTTTGCAGTTTCTCAGATCTCATTAAACTTAATGTGCGACTAATGGAAGGGAAGCTTTGAGACTCAGCAACTGACGAACTTTCCCCTTTCTGATGGCTCCATCAACCTATTTATTTAGTAGACAAGGGCTAGAATTCAGAGACCATTAACTAAATCCGTGGCTTATTAATTTTCTTTTTAGTGTCCAGATAGAAAAGCAAAGCATCTAGGCTCAGACAATGACTACACACCTTAATTCCCAGGATCAAACAGGAAGTCGGGAAGTGAGCTAGCATCCAGCCGTGAAGGCAAAGGTACAGGTTGGTCACAATCTCGCTCTCGCTCTTGCTCTTAGCTGGCACGCCGGTTTTAGACACAAGTTGAACTGCCCACTTTGGGGCCTCAGAATTGCTATCTATGATAGCAAAGGTTACGATTTAATAAAAGTTACAACATATATTAAACACTTGCTCCCAAGAAGTTCTCATTCACATATGTATATAGGACACCCTCCCACTTACTTTTTCTTCACCACCCAATTTCCTGAAGCTCCATTGCACACTTAAACCCTAACACCATCCCTACACACTGTAAACGTTTTTCCCAATTCTGGAATCTGAATAAAAAATTAGCTCTATATTAAGTAGTATGCTATCAGTCCAAATGGTATACAAGACAACGAATAATCAGTGGTGCTTTCAAACACACATATACCCATATGCACACACACATACACACACATTCACACATACATACACATACATAATATACATACACACATGCTCACACATATACACACTCACACATACATACACATACATAATATACATACACACATGCTCACACATATACACACATACACACACATCATACACACATACATAATATACATACACACATGCTCACACATATACACACATACACACACATCATACACACATATACATGATATACATACATACATGCTCACATATATACACACTCACAATACATACATATATATATATTTATATAAGTTTTTTGGCAACAAGAGAAAACAGAAATATTTAAAGCTGAGGAACTCCTGTAAGAGATTTTCACGGTAACTGAAGGCCTACACTTGAGTATGATGTAACCACCATCAGCACAGACCTAGGAGACTTGTGGGAAACTCATTCTAAAAACAAACTCAGACAGTGCAGCCAGAGCAACCAGACAGCAATGGTAAGTATGAAGTGGGGAGTGGGAAAGAGGACTTTATCTTGATCCAGGGTTTGAATGAAGTCTCTTAGGGAAACTGCTGGCTGTAGATGGACTTCAGGAGTTAGGCAATTGAACTTGAAGAATTGATCTTTGCCACTGTCTGTATTGGGAGCAGGAGGAATGTTGGAGAAGGTACCAGAAGCCCCACCAGTGATCAGGCATAGAGACGTGGAAATGGGGTCAAAGACCCTTTACACTCTGGACCTCTTCCAGGAAGATAGGACACCCTTTGGCATTTGTCTCCCAATTTCCCTTTCTCTCCGGAAATACGGAAAAGAAAGTGGGAGATGAGAATATATGGCCTCCCTCAGATGGTCTATTTACTTTTCCTGCCCATTATTCCCATGTCAGCTTCAACCCAGGGGCACGGTAGTATGTGGGACACAATTCATTTTAAAAGCGCACTCTAGAATGCTCCGTTTCCTACATCTTTTTCCTATTCTCTATCTTAGAAATGAGTTTGCGTCTCGATATGTATTCCACGAGTCTCACCGTCTGCCACATGGATGAGGAGCACATCTATGTTCCCTGGAGACAGTCTTTCAGAAACTATTCCTGCAGTGCTAATGGTGTTTGAGGTGGACGTAGAAACAAGCAGCAAGCCCACGTCCTCTGCATAGTGCAGTGTGGAGATAAGAGGAGAGCCTCACAGCCAAGAGGACTGGGAAAGGAGAACAAAGGGGAGGAGCCCACTACCCTCCATACTCGTGCACACATCTGAGCACGCAAGGCATCAACCGTCCAGGTCACCACAAGTCAAACAGGTTTGCTAAGTGTATGTCAGGGTGGGGGTGGGGGCTTTGCAGACCTCTTCCATTAAAAGTAATATATGCCCCACATGTTCTAGACTCCAGTACAGTAAGAAAAGCTTTTCTTGGTTGAAAACATGAAAAGTATTTCTGGAAACCCTAAGCACGTACAATTTTAGTAGACACTGAGTGTGTTTGAAGCTAAAAATGGCCCTTAAAAAAAGTTCTCTCCCATCCTCCCACCACAACTGAAGGCAAAGAAGTATAATATCAGAGAGTAGGCTGGCATCGCAGGATTTGACACAACACTGAGCCGCTGCAGCCTTCTTCTTAGGGAGGCTGTTTGGCAGTGGTGAAGTCGAGTGAAGGATCCCACAGCCTGGGGCCGAGTGCCAGCCCTGCCACTTGAGGTTACTTAACCTCTCTGACATGGTTTTATTTTCTAAATGGCGTAGCAACTCAAACCTCTATCCAAGGAGAAAGAAGACCTCTGAACTGTCGCAGTACAGGTCTCAGCAGGGGTGGCTTACGACACGAGGTACCCATCTTCCGCTTTCCCCAAATCAGCTGCCTGCCTCTCCTGTGGATGCCACGGGACTGGGAGTCTATTCAACAATTATTTGTATTTTCTAGGCATAAAAGTGGGAAAGTGAAAGGGTTGGAGGTAGAGTAACCCACACGCAGGACGCCTGGGTTCAATGTGCAGCACTGAAAAATAGGAAGCAGTACCAATCCTCACTGATCACTACCTTCAAATGAATGCAGGGGACCCTTGGACGAAAAAACTGGCTTCTTATCCCAGTGGGAAAAGAGCTCAAGTGAAATAGCCACACCTGTGTTTAAGCACCAAACAGTCATGCTCTTGAGGAAGAAGAGAGAAAGTGGAAAGGCAGGAAGGACAGAAAGAGGAGAGGAAGGAAGGGGCAAGGAGGGTGAGCTCTTTAGATGCATTATTTATTTGCTCATATAAATAAGTGCTTAGACGTTGCAGTACTAGAGAATGAACTCACAACCCTGTACAAGTGTTCTCCCATTGAGCTGTATGCCCAGGCTGACAAGTCTTTCTAAACGTCCACTTTTTCTTTTCTCTCCTTTCAGAAGTAGCGTAATAAACTGCACACAGTCCACGTGTGTCCTCAGCCTCTTCCCTGCCCAAGTGTCCAAAACTGGCCTTCTGCCGACCATCCCTGCGTGTGCCTAACTAGATAAAGCCCATGTGGAGGAAGTGGTTATCCCCGGAGCAGAGCCAAAAGCCGCAGACAGGCAAAAGCCACAGATAGTGCAGTGGATACAGGGCCAGCATGGCTTCCCCTGTACCCAACGTCTGCTGCTGCCCATTCCTTCCTCACACTGTAACCAGGGCCCTTTTCCAGCTCTGGCTCAACTGTCTGTTACTTCTTCATTTTCCTTCTAAACCAAGGTCAAAGTCCTGGCTGGTCCACCATGGACATGGGTGGTCATCTAAGACCTGCCTTGCCACTCATCACGTGAAGCCTCCTCTCGCCCCCTGTCTCTAGACATAATCCTTCATGATTGAGGTCTCTTCCATCACTCCAACTTTATTCCCCTCCTCAACCCCCACTTTGTAGCCTTCCCCGCTCTCATCCAAGAGAGCGCACCACCACAGCAGTCCTCAGTACCCAATACCAGTTATCAAATATACTTGTGAGGGTATCTGTGTTCTATTAGCCAGCATATAGGAATATAGGACATCTTAATAGAAAATTTTTATATCGGTTCTTAACAAAATTAAGATTGTCGTGATATATTGTCCCATGGTATTTCAAGATAAGAGAGTAACACAACCATTTACTGCAGATACCTGTACGCTACCATCTGGAAACTCTTGTCCGTGTCAAACGAGTACGTTGGGATGCTCTCCATGGTGTTTCCCCCTTCATATTCCAGTGAGTAATGGCTGCACCGTCGGCAGAGGCGAGCACAGGGTTTTCCTATCACTCTAAGCCTATTTATCAGCTCCCAAAGAGACATGGGCTAATGTCCAGGAATTTCCACGATGAACATAAGAAGATGAAAGTCACAATGGCTGTTTGGCGGCATGGGGTTTTGTTATGTAGTCCAGGCTGACCCTGAACTGGAGAGCCCGCTGGCTCAGTTTCTTGGCAGCATGTGCTTTGTCCAGATCTCAATGTTATACTAAGAACCAACCAGCCTTAGAAAATTCACATGTACGTCAAGAGGGAAACACAGATGAAAAAGAGTAACTTTTCCAATGTAATTTGAAAAATACCCAACATTTATGCAATATTACCCAAAATGCCACTTTGTCAACGTCAGGCACCTTAGCGCATTAACTGAATGAACTCATACTTTTAATCTTGAGAAGAAATGACCAATAATAACGAGCCAATGTCAAGGATTCCATTTTCAATTTCCACACTTTATCTAAAGGGCTATATTGTTATGGCAAGTAACCTGTAGTTCTCGCTCTTAAATCTCTCAGTTTCTGTGTGTGTCTCTTTCGCTGTGTGTGTGTGTGTGTGTGTGTGTGTGTGTGCGCGTGTGTGGTGTAGGCAAGAAATCAACCTCTGTTGCATTCCATAAGAGCTGTCCACCTTGTTCTGAGTCTGAGTCTCTCACTTGACCTACAGCTGCTGGGTTGGCTGGGCTCTTTGCTAGTGAGTCTCAGGGACCTGCCTGTCTCTGACTCCCCAGTACTGGAATTATAAGCATGGACCACCACACTGGGCTTTTTCACAAGAATTCTGGGCAGTGAACCCAGGTCTTCTCGCTTGAGTTTAACTGACTGAGTTCTCTCTCCAAACCAAGCTGTTGTTTGGAATTGCTTGCTTGCTGGGATGGTGGTGGGGTGAAATCTAGTCCCTATCCCAAGGGGGTGAAGTGTCTACCACAAGGCACTGCAGTGCAATGAGCTTCCCCAGTGAGCAGTGAGCCTAATCCACAGTCAGATCTGGCTCCCTTCCTTTGTCTGCATCTCTGACCAAAGCATGGCTCTCCTGTACCTTGTCCTGTGCCTTCTGAATGGGCGAGGGTTCGTCTGGATGAGCATAGTCAGCCTACCAAGACCACAACTCTAAATAAAAGTATCTGACTCACCCATCCGTTGTCAAGAGCTCCTCAGTTAGGGGTGGGGGCCATATGCACCTCCCCACTGTGTAGGTCTTGCTCCTGTGAGTTCTGAGTGTAGTAATCCTGTTATGTCAGGTGACACTGTTTTTTACCCAAGTCCTCCATAACCTTCAGCTCCCACAGTCTTTCTGTCCTCTTTCCCCTACACAACAGCAATGTCCGCCCCTGCCAAGCATGTATATTCATTCCTTTTTTGCTATTGAAGAAGGGAAGTTTAAAAAACAGGATAAGCAGCTATCTGTCCCACCTTTTACAGTGGACAGCAGTAAACCCAGGACTAGATACATGATCTAGGGCAACAAACAGGTCTCTCATGAGAGCATTTCTGGTTGCACAGAAATGTCAGATGCTCTGATCTACATTAATGCCTTGTCCTAAGCACCCCTTCATTCCCCCACACCCAGACAAGACCACAAGAACCCATGCAGTTGTCACAAACAGAAGTGGTCCATCTCTTTATTTTTCCCAGAAAGCTGATTTTAAGGAGGAAAAAAAAAATCTGGCGGTTTCATTATCGTTGTTGAAAATGTTTCATGAGGATCATTGTATGTGAAAGCCATCAGTTTTCGAATTTTAGTAAAACACAGTTGATTTTTTTTTTTTTAAAATGGCTTGTGTTGAATGCAGTGTGTGATTTTCCCGTGCGTGCGGCAGAGGTCCCTGCTGATGGTTCCTAATGCAGAGCAACTGTGCAGGTGCAGGCTCTGATTCGCAGATCAATACTTTATCTCTAATTACCCGAACCCTCCTGTGCACTACTACTTGTGTACTCCCCATGGAAACGGGACAGGAATACTAATGCGATCCAGTTGTCAGGCACTGCCTGTAGCCATCGCGAGTCTGCAAAGCCAACTTCGTCACAGCATACAAATGAGGAGTAATATTTCTCACAGTCAAGCTCTGCTCCAGACTCATGAGAAGTCCATGCCTTTAGGGGACTCATAATGAATATATTTCAACGAGTGTTATTTTAGTAACCTCTATAATAAGTTTCTCCCACCCCCCTTCAGTCCTGGAGTTTCTACAAGTTGATAAGGCATTGAGTGGGCTGGGAGAGACTTAGGAGATCCAGGAGTGCTTAGGACAATTACAGAAAGGCATGTACCATGCTGTAAGATCAGAGTAGCCATTTGTATTTGGGGATCAAGCAGCCCATGACCTTGACTCCCCTCCCCCGCCCCCTGTATCCAGTCCAGCTTCGTGGAGTCCAGCAGTCTTGCTGCTTGGCTGTCTGGAGAAAGCTGCCGTGAAATGTCATTCTCTCCAGATGTGCCCTGAATGGGATGCAGGACAACTGTGTGGGTGGGAGGAGGTACTTCTCCTTGTCCTTTAGAAGACATGTCTCTGAGACACTGTGAACCATCATCTCGGCACTGGCCCAGTCCCTAAACCACCTGAACACATTTAATTTGCCTGCCACCGCTCTCCTGACTCCCTCTGTGCTCTTGCACAATGACGGAGCCTCTGAGAGTCCAGCTTCTTTACCGGTAAGGTTGAAGAAATGCATCAGACAACACAGGGCCTGGCCTTCAGTGAGCAACAGGATTTCTACACCCAGAATCCACTACTGTGAGTGTGGTTATCACTGTCTGCCACACGCATTTTACCTTGGCTATTCACGAAGACAGGAGTGTCTTCCAGTTGTTACCCCACACGTAAAAAGTGAAAAAGTCTTAAAGTGCCAAAAGGAATGAAGAATTTGAGTCATTTTCTAATACAGACCAAATAAATACATCTGAAATGTAGCCTGGGCTCATAGCCTCCACATTCAGAAAGCTAACCCAGGAAGATCGCCAGTTCAAGGATGGCTTGGGTAAGCAAGCTTAAGAAATAAAGAAAAGAAACAAACCATCCCTCAAAGAAAAAATAGCAAAAAATACAGAGAACTTGAGTTTCACCAGGATCACACAGAAGAGGACAAAATCTTCCCAGTGAGTATATGGCAGGATTGTTCCAAGGCATTCCTGGCAACGCAATCATGGAAAGGGGTTTCCCAAGGAGAAAGCCCAAAATTAGGGCCACGGAATTAGAGCAACATGAACAGCTAGACTTTTCAAACTAAGCTTCGTATGTGTGTGCACATGTATGTGCCATGTATAAGTATGCATGTGTATATGTGTGTGGGCACATGAATGTGTATGTAAGATGCACATTCACATATGAACATGTGTGTAGAGTCCAGAAGTTATCATTTAGTGTCTTCCTCTATCAATTTACATCTTATTTCTTGAGATGCCATCTTTTGCTGAATGTGGAGCCTACTGGTTCAGTTAAAATGGTTGGACAGTAGGCTCCAGAGTTGTTCTCTCTCATGTCTTCAGTCTGGAATTTACTCTAGTGTACCTTCCTGGACATCTGTGTGGGTTCTAAGGATCCAAACTCAAGTCTCTGTGATTGGGAAGTAGGTTAAACCCTTTTATTTCTTTGCTGTTTTAATGGAAGCTGTCTTGAAATTTCTATTTTCTCATATAAAAATTGTTAATAACTTCATATTCCTTCTAATAGTCATTTTACTCTAATTCCTGCATCTTAGAGCTCTTAAAGAATATTAAATACTTTTAGAAATATTAACCCTATTTCTGCTTTTGTAAAAGAAGTCTTCATGGCTCCTTCAGTCTTAGTCATTCCTTCATGCATGTATGTGACCACCAGACAAACACACAGACGTCTCTTCATGGACAGTTTCACTCAACAATAGCTGAGGACCACTCTGGATTTATTTTCAAAGAACTTCATGCTCCTCTGTGCACTTGATAATAATGTACTGATAATTCTGTTTATATTAAATATTAAGACCATTTTAAGTGTTCTGTGGTTTTTATTACATACATAGAGATATTGATAATATTTGCATTGTGATAACTTTACATAGTCATACTCGAAGATCTTTATAATTTGTTCTTCAGTGTGGATTTATAGGAGTTGAACTGCTAGGTCAAAATGTATAAGCATATGTATAATTATTCTTTATCACCAGACTGAACCAATTTACCATAATTGTCACAATTTCAGATTCTCTACTGAAATTATCAGCTACAAGCTGAAGGTGCTCTTTTAGACCACATGACTGAGTTCAGTGCTGGAACAATTAAATACTACATACTGGGTGACTGGCCTATAGTCAAAAACTGACTAGAGGGAGGTAGTCACGGAGACAGCACAACACAGGACCCTCTTCAGCACCTTCACAGCATCCTTAGAGTCTCGCTCCTCACAGGCACTAGCAATGGAAACCAGGGTGTGATAAATGGAAGGCACACACCGGATAAAGGAGCCTGCGAGAGAGCGCTGGGTAGAAGGGAAGAGGAAACTGCAATAGAAGCAGCACTCAAGTTTGATCTGAAATTTTGTTCTAGAAAGTATGTCAGCCTATTAGTAAGGGTCCAGGCATGACGCAAGAAGGGTGTCACTAACTAGGAGGCCCTAGCAATCCATCACATCAATTCCCATGTTCAGAGGTTACAGTAGATTCAGAAATCACAGTTCCCTGCAGAGCCCAACTGTCAGTCAGTAATGATTAGTGTATGTATGTGTGTCTAACCCATAGCCCATCAAGGATAGCTATGAGGCCTAAGACTTAAAACACTCTGAGGTATGTGTGTGTAGTATATTATTTTTTTCTTGTCACTTGATTCCATGGTTCTGGAGCATGGTCATTTACATGACCATGTTGCAATGTGACATCCAAAGGTTGAGCAGGCCTGCAAGGGCTTCCAAAGCCTCATACATATACAAGTTGGTTATCATTTTCCCATTTTCCAGGAAAAAAAATGAGGGAGAGGGGAAAAAAAAGGATGTTTCACAGAGCAAATCATAATGACAACTGGACAGAAACCAAGTTCCTCATACCTGGCTGAATAGAGGTTAGCAATCCAACCTTGAACTCTCTCTACCCAAGTGTTCTACACTGACGTGCCTTGGAACTCTTCATCTACCAGGTCACCGTTACAAAGCAGGAATGATCTCAATGGGTAGCTTTCTGAAAAGCTGCCTTCTAAGTTTTCTTTGGCTTAGTCAAGGAACATAAAAAACAAAAACAACAATGAAAAAACAAAAACAAAAAACACTCCCAGTTCTGCCTCAGGCACATCAATTTACCCTTCTGAAGTTGGTTTTCTTAGTCAAAATGAGAAATTTGGGTCACTTGATCTTTAAGGCCCCTCCTTAATATAATAATATAAGCCATGTACACATTTTTAGAAGTTTGTGAGTGTGTGTGTGTGTATGTGTGTGTGGTCTGTGTATGTGTGTGGTGTGCGTGTGTGTGGTCTGTGTATGTGTATATGTGTGTCTTTGTGTGTGTGTGGTGTGTGTATGTTTGTGTATGTGTGTGTGTGTGTGTGTGATGTGAGTGTGTATGTTTATGTGTGTGGTCTGTGTATGTGTGTGTGTGTGTTGTGTGAGTGTGTATGTATGTGTGATGTGGTGTGTGTGTGTAGTGTGTGTGTGTGGTGTGTGTGTGTGATGTGAGTGTGTATGTGTGAGTGTGTATGTATGTGTGATGTGGTGTGTGTGTGTGTAGTGTGTGTGTTGTGTGTATGTGTGTGTGTGGTGTGAGTGTGAGTGTGTATGTATGTGTGATGTGGTGTGTGTGTGTAGTGTGTGTGTGTGGTGTGTGTATGTGTGTGTGGTGTGAGTGTGTATGTGTGAGTGTGTATGTATGTGTGATGTGGTGTGTGTGTGTGTGTAGTGTGTGTGTGTTGTGTGTATGTGTGTGTGGTGTGAGTGTGTATGTGTGAGTGTGTATGTATGTGTGATGTGGTGTGTGTGTGTGTGTGGTCTGTGTATGTGTATGTGTGTGTCTTTGTGTGTGTGATGTGTGTATGTCTTTGTGTGTGTGGTATGTGTGTGTGTGTGATGTGAGAGTGTGTGTGTGTGTGTGTGTGTGTGTGTGTGTGTGTGTGTGTGTGTGTCTGTGAGCACAGGCACTTGCCATGACATGTGTTAAGTAGGCAGAGGACAACCTCAGGCCCTGGTTTCCTTCCCTGTTTGACATGGTGTCATTTTTGCTTCATGCTCCATGCATCAGGTAGCTGGCCTGTGACCTCTGGGGACTCTTGCCTCCCATCTCGCTGTGGAATCATTGGTACTATGAACACCCTATACTGAGTCTGGCTTTATGTTTGCCCTCACACATGTACAGCAAGTACTTTAACCACTAGGACATCTCCCCAACTTGTGGCCTGAACTTTTGATACACACACATGATGGGCCATTTTCATGGTTAAAAAGAAGATTCAGATTTCTTTAAATAAATGACTTGTTTTAAACTTTAGAAAATAACACACACACAAAACAAACTTGTAAATGGATCATTTACCCCATGACCATTTTAACAACTGGCCAAATCCTATTTTCACTTTCAAGTAAGCAAATATGACAATTTTGTTTCTATTTCAGAAGCATTCCAAGTTGACCATTAAGCAAAAGAGAACAACTGGAAATACTAGGCCAGCAGAATATGTTATGGCCATATGTACCATGAAAGGAAGGGCCATAGTCCAAGTCAGAAATTCAAGGGCAAGTTCCAGTGGTTGGTCGGTCATAAAGCTGATATAGTTGAGAGCATCCACACACATTTTTGGTGCATGCTGTATGCTTGTGTGCATGCTCATGACTGTGTGCAGGTACTCTGACATATGTGTCTATATGCATGTGGAAGTCAGCTGTCGTCTTCTATCCTCCACTTTGTATTTTAAGAAAAGGTTTCTCACTGAGCCTGGAACCTGCTGACTCAGCAAGGCTGGCCCACTACTGAGTTCTAGGGATCCTACTGTCCCTGTCACCCTAGTGATGGGATTGCAAGAGTGCACCATTGTGAGTGTCAGGATTTTCACATGGGTGCTGAGGATCCAAACTCAGGTCCCAAAGCTCACATGACAAGCATTTTATAGACTGAGATATCTTCCCAGTCCCTACAACCAGTGTGTCTTAAAAATAATAGTAAAGTATATTACATTACCAGGGCACACCACAGCAAGTGGTAACATGGTGTGGTTAGCTCAGTTACCCAGATATTGTTCACAGTTCAGTACTAGAGTCTGCAAACCTCCCTTCTCCTGTCTCCATGGCACCAGTGTCTTGCTGAGTGTGATTTCTCTGGAGTACTAGGGGCTGGAAAGCTGCAGAGGGAAGATGAAAGTTGATCTATCCCGTTCTATTCCCAGTTTTTATTATCTGGCCAGTAACATACTTTAACCCAAGGCATTAAAAGGGCCAGCTTTCTGCTCAGGGACACCAGCTTGCTGGCATCTCCTGCTCAGAAAGTTTACTGGGCCCTGTTATGCTTTTCCGCTCCTTTCTGAAATTCCATGACCCTGAGTACTGGTGTTTTCTTGCCATCACTACCTTCAGGGTAGCACTAAGCCTGTCCTAGAGTTGTTTACTACTCATTCGCAATGGGAAAGGTACTTACACCAGTGTACAAGCTAATTACTCTCTAAGTGCACTGCTTAGTTCATAGGCAGACCATCTCAAGATGGATCTGTGAGCTGACTCACTTCCAGGCGCAAGGATTACTGCATGGAGGTGATCAGCACCATTCAGTTGCTCTGATGTATACAGCCTCAGTGGGTGCCCAGGAACCATTTTTCCTAAGCATTGCAGTAACTCTTACCAAGCTCCTTGTGGTTTCTCTCTTTATCAAGCCCCTAATATGACAGAAGCTAGATATAGGTATATATGCTTAACAGTTTTTCATTTAGGTATATTCATATATATGTTTACAAAATGGATGATGATACAGAAATGTACCAAGTGGTAAAAAGCAGGAAGCAATTATGTTAACGTGCAGATTATAAGAAAAATTTCAACCTGCAGCTTAGAAGCGTGTGTGTGTGTGTGTGTGTGTGTGTGTGTGTGTGTGTTACCTTCTTTATGTTACCTTTAAAAAAATAGAACAAGGAATTTAAAAATATTTTTTAAAATCATGACAAATAGACGATTCCATCTAAAAGTGATCAAGCCTAAACCAATCAACCAAACAAAAACAATAGCCCACATTGGCCATTAGCTCTCCATCCTCCTGCGTCCACCTCTTCAATGATGGGATTACAAATGTATGCGTGTACTGGGCAACGGTTTGGTTTATTTCAGGGCACTGAAATGTGTGTGCATTTGTGTAATTAGGACTCAGGCCTTCAGAGCACCTCAGGTATCCTTTTACAAAAGCATTTGCCTCTCCCATTCACTCTTGTGGGCAGAGCTACCAGTGAAATAGTACCAATAGATCTGGAAACACCAAATTAGGCTTGCTTCAAAGTATTTTAAGTATTTCTCAGCCTAGCAATAACCCAACATAATAGTTTCCTTAGATGTCTGTAAGGTAAATGCCACAGTCTTGACATGCCTAATCTTTTAGGGCAGAGAGAGCACTTGGTGCCCCTATAAGATGAGCTCTGGGTGATTTGTCTGAGCTAAGGAAGGATGCAGGGTACTGAACAGCTTAGAATGCCAGGAATTTTTCTATGAGTTGGGGAATAATCAACGCATTTGATTCTCCAATAAAAGTCAGCTTATTTATTCCTCAGTGATTATGAGAAATTGTGTACCATGTTATTTGTAAAAATCTAAACACAAAAGTGAACTTGGGGCTATGTTGGTAAAATGTACCGATTCTACTAAAAATTTACAATGTTATGAAATTTTCATTCTAATTTTCAGGATGTATGCACAGCGTTTTCTCTCTCAGTTTAAGACAGGTAAATAATGTTGTCTTTTCTAAGCTCATAAAACTATTTGAAATACTTAATTTTTTAAAAGTTACTTAAGCTAAAATAAGGATTTGATTTAGTCAATCTAATTAACCTGACCAGAGGAAGAAGTCACGTGCAGCCTGGCCAAGTGAGCAAGCCAGGAGTACGTACGATTCAGTAGTGTGTACCTAACTTGTGTTTCACATTTAGAAACTTCAGTGTAACCTTCAGGATAATACCTATCCTCTATATATTTGTACTTTCTTGACCAAGAAACAGAGGGTTGACAAGATGTTTGCAAAGTTGTGTACAGGTATTTTGGTAACCTGATTTAACATACACAATTCTGTCTCACATGGTGGAGGTTAAACCACGCAGTTCTTCTGAATGGATGCTGTTCAGACAGCACTGGAGAAAGAACTTCCATACAAGCCAATTCAACCAGAACATGTTTTGCTCTTTTACTGTTTTTAAAGCATCTGTTATATTCTGAAAAGAAACTAGTGTAAAAATGGTAAAGTTTAAGAAAAAATAAATTCCCAAGCAAACATTCTATTGACAAGTCTCTTTACTGCTTCGCATGGTCCGCTGGCCTTCCATTCTTCCTACACTGCAGTCTGGACAAAAGCTACTCTCCTGCCATTCAGTTTGTGTAGGGGCGGAATGAACTAGCATGAACTAGATCTATGCTGAAGTGCTTCCTGGGGTGATGTCATATGGTCACATTTACCATGTAAGAGGCAAAAGGAACCATCTAAGGAGATGAGGGGACAGCACAAGAGAGTGGCCCTGCTTCTCCTTCCCTTTACACCATCCAACACTCTGACCAACAGAAACAAGCATGAACCCCCAAACCTTGGTCCTAAAGTCCATGAAGGGCAATGTTCCTGCCTATGGCTGGCTAGCTGTCTTCTCCGTGTAAGCATACAGTGCTTCATGCTTATTCATCTTCCCTAAGTCTGAAAACACATATACAAGGGTTCAAACTAGGCAGTGCCCGCCATGTCAGCTCACACCAGTTGCAAATTTCTCCACCACGAATATGAAGTTCATCCACTTAAATGATCTCAAATGGCCCTGGATCCTGTATTCTTATTGAAAGAAAACAAGCAAGCAAGTAGTGACCTGAGGAAATGACAGTGAAAAGTGTTTCTAAGGTTTAGCAGTGGGAAGAGGACACTTTCTACAGAGCCATTCCACAGGTATAAGATATCTGAGAATTCAGACTTTTAAAACAAAACATATTTGAAAACCTCACATCAATACTTATGATTCACTAGCATGTTATGTGGCCTACATCCTTTTTAAGAGACTATTTTTCGTAATAAACAAACACTGATATTACTTTGGAGGTTAGCAGTACGAGGTACTTTTAACATGAACCTTCCATTTTATGTTAAGCTACTACTGTTAACACATCCAAAAATATGAGAGGATAAATCTTCATGAGTCTTGAATTTAAGCACCCCGATTGGTCACTAGTACCAGTAAAGCATGGCACCCACCAGGCAAAAGATAACTACACCACATAAAGAAATACTCTGTGTGGATTAATTATCCTAGTTCACATGACAGTTAGCAAGCCCGGAGTGCAGACAACATAGGTACCCCCCCCCCCAAAAAAGCCAAACTAACCACCAGCAGTATGTCCTGTTAACCCTGTTAATTAATGTGCAAGACACTGAAACAGCAAACTACTGGCGATGACAACCACTGCAGTGACCAGGGGTTTCCGGTCATGTGACACGCAGTGCTGAAACTCTAATCACACTCACGGAATCAGCTGAACATTGTAAGTGCTAATGCCAAAAAGGTAATAACCACACAGAGAACACTGAAGACTTCACGACTGCACTGCAGAGACAAACTGCTTCCCAAGGCATTTTAGACAAACGACTAAATGAACTTTTTGTAAATGTTTTCATAAATCCAGTTTAAATGTACAATCAATTCTTTGGAAACCTGCTACAGTACTTAAAAGTTCTCACATATTAAAAACTGGACATAGGCCAATGGCCATATAAAAAATTATATGAAGGAATTTGACTGTCCCTACCTGTTTCAAGAACCGGACTCCGTAGCTAAATACATAGAGGTAAAAGGAAAATCTCCACCTGTAGAAGTTAAAGAAATGAAGACATTCAGTTAATATATTTTGTGGTATATTTGAGATATGTAAAGAAATTAACAACTCACTGGAATTTGAGACCAAGCAGGACAAAAAGGAAAACAAGACAGAATTAATTAGAAAATTAACTAATAAACAGACGGGAGTAATTCCAAAAAGCTCCCAATGAAACTGGAAAGCAGTGACCAACCCTCACGGGAAGTCCCTCCTGTGAGTGCTGCTGGCTCGCTCATACAACGTGCACAGCAAAAACGGATGTCACCCACATCCCTGGTCAGCTTTCCTGGTGGTTATGCCTGAGTGTCTGTGCGTTTCTTTGCATCTGGTATACAAATTCTCTGTCAGAACCTAAAACCAGGGCTGCCTCCCTGGACGTGGGACACAGGGTTCATGCTCATGTCATGCTGGGCGGCACCACACTGAATTCCAAATAAGTGTTGAACAGAGCCCTCCATTTTATCTTAGTGAACCTTGCAGCTTATTGTTTAGTTCTGGTACAGACCACAGAATCTTTTCATTTTGTACAAATCTGTCAATATCCTTTGACCTCAATCCTATCTCTGTAAGGTAGTAGCCTTTTCCAATAATGGTAATCCAAGGACTTGGTCCACTTTAGAGTAACGTTTGTTTTAGTCCCTTTCTCTTCCCATTATACTGAACCAGTACACTGTAAGAATTTGCTTTACTTTTCTGGCCTCTGGAGAATTTGCAACCGTCCTAGTAAATGATTTATAACAGCTGTTTCAATTCTGACTATTGTTAGTAGGCAATGATCAGACAGCTTTTATGTATAATAAAACTTTTATGGGAGTCACTGGAATTCTTACTGTCACTTACACATCTGCATTTTACCCCATCACCAACATGACCCAGTTTTCATAAGACACGGGTTCTATTACAGGAGCACTGATGCTTACCTATTTGAATAACAAGTTCCAATGAATATTTACAAGGCCGATTTTTTATTTCCACAAAATATCTGCAGGGAGCAAAAATTGCAAGCCTTTTGAAACATGGGAGAAAATTATTTATGGAGTTCCATACGGGCTGCCATTTTTAAATGCTTGCTGCAAGCCTGTTTAGTGTCCTCCAGACTTTCACTAAAATATCTCAGGGTAGACGTAAGGAAAGGTGCACATAACCAACCAGGAAGACACGAGGTTTAGTCTCTTTCTAGGAGCAGGGAAGGATTCTTATGATAGTGAGAGAATAAAATTAGATTTAAAACACGCACACACACACACTTGCACACTACACATATACACAGAGGCACATACACATGCACACATCTTTTAAATGAACAGAGGTAACATTAAACAAATTATGGGCCTTAAAAGAAGCAGGAAAGTCATCCTCCTCCATCCCTCCTTCCCTTCCCTTCCCTCCCTTCCCTCCCTCCTTCCCTTCCCTACCCTCCCCTCCCCTACCTCCCTTCCCTTCCCTCCCTTCCCTCCCTCTCTCCCTCCCTCCCCACCACCTCCTATGTATCTCCCGCTCTACACTCTTAGCAGCCTTTCCCAGAATCCTAACCCTTGCTTTTTGAGACATCAGGAAAATCCCCCAAGTTCAGTTAGTGATCGCTGTCACAACTATAAAGAAGGAGAAATACTTTGCTTGGTGATTCAGATGCAGAAAAGGTTTCAAGACAAGATGATCTTTGAAAATGTTGCACCTTGGGGTGGGGTGGGTGTGGAGCTCTTCCACAGCTCATACACAAAGCAACAGAGAACAACAAGGCACTGGAGATAGCTTATTTGAAAATCTTCTCGCCCGCTGAAAACAGGTCATAGCCTACAAATGTCGATTTGCTATTAGGTCAGAGACCTCAGAGACAACGTTTACTGAGAAATAAAAGGACAGAGAGCAGGACCAAAGGCATCTTCCCTGTGAGCAGATCTGAAGGGATCATTTGCAATCCAGCAGCAGAAATAGCTGAACACTGGCATGGATCTATCAACTGGTCTGAGTATAGCAAGCAAAGAGCACACTAACAATCACAGAATAAATACTCCAAGGAGATTTCCTACAGGAATCTGAAGTCACTTTTTGGGAAAATATTTGGCATCCTCAATGTGATTCCAAAAAAAAAAAAGAAAAGAAAAGAAAAAGGCCAGGACTACAAAAATCATAAGACAAAGGCATAAACCAATTCTTAAAAACTGTTGGAGTGAAAGTAGATTTTTAGATGCTTTCTAAAGAACAGTTGTATGGATTCTGAAAACTGAATTATTACATGCATGGGGAGAGAGAGGAAGGACATGAAGTTGTGTAAGTGCTGGGGAGGAGCTGGGGGGAAGAATAGAATCAAAATATACTGTATGAAAAAAAGTTCAATTAATTAATTAAAAAAAGACAATGCACAGAGAAAATCCAGTCTCGGAAACAGATGGTAAGCAATCCCAAGAGAACAAGACTATAAAGCTTGATAAAACAGACTGCAGGGCTGGGTTTGGAAAAGTAACCTAATTATAACCGTTTCTAAGGAACTGCTAGTGAAGAGTTGATAGAAGTAATCATCAAAGACACATTTGAAAAGAAAAGTGCTTTAAAAAAAATCCAAGAATCAAATCATGTTCTAAACAATACCAATTCAAAGCCACATTCAGACGGAAATTTTGAATCCTAGAGTAAAAATGAAATAGAATCCTTCTGTATTCAGGCAAGAAAACAAAACATGTCAACCCACAAATCAAATAAAAGTGTCACCATTGGCGGGGACAAATTTCTACAGTCTTTAACTTCTCATTTATACCAGCACAAAATGGGAACCCTTGACCAAAGAAAGTCTTAGCCAGAAACTGCCCCTGTCATTGGTAAGGGAACTCAAAACATATTCTCATATTCAGAAGTTCTGCAACTATGCTACTCCATAACCTTCGTTAAGTGGTGTGCTGTTCTGTGTGTAAAATATACACACCCACAAAAAAAAAAAAAACAATCTCCTTTACAATAGCTATTGTATCTTAACAAATGTATCTACAGCTAAATAAAATACATTATCGAAAATTTTTTAAAGATTTTATTTATTGTATATGAGTACACTGTAGCTGTCTTCAGACACACCAGAAGAGGGCATCAGATCTCATTACAGATGATTGTGAGTCACCGTTGGTTGCTTGGATTTGAACTCAGGACCTCAGGAAGAGCAGTCGGTGCTCTTAACCACTGAGCCATCTCTCCAGCCCCCAGAAATTTTTTAAAAAAAAGTAACTCAGGTCAATTTCAACCACAGAGATACAAAATATGAGAACTCAAAGAATTTAATTTTAGGATAAAATAGGCTGCATAAACTTGGAAATATACTTAATTTCCCTAAATTTCATTGTCTAATTAAAGCTATTGTCATTAAGGGACAATATAAAATATTTAACAGTAATCAAGGGATAAATTCTGAGATTATATTAGCAAAAACAAGAATAAAGAAGGGAAACATTAAATTCATTGTTATAGACACTACTGTTTTGATAAATTCATTGTTATAGACACTACTGTTTTGATAATAAGAGATATGCAACTAATAATATTTATAAAATTTTAAGGGATGAATCCTCCTTGAAAATTACCTCAGTGTTTTACTTATGCACAGCTAAAAGAGCAGAGGCTGGATTCTTTTTCTTTTTTTAAACAAAGCAAGAGCTCCCAAAGAAAAGGAAGCTGGATTGAGGCTAGGCACCTCTTCCTCATTGTGTAGCCCGAGGAGAAAAGAGAAGGGCGCCAGACTGAACCACTGTCTGGATCCCACACTTTGAATGAAGCACATCGACACTTAGACCCCACTCTTTCCTTTTTCATTTTTTTTTTTTTTTTCGGAGCTGGGGACCAAACCCAGGGCCTTGTGCTTGCTAGGCAAGCGCTCTACCACTGAGCTAAATCCTCAACCCCTAGACCCCACTCTTAACCCTCTGCTGGGACCCTATATTGGCAGCAGAAGCTTTGGCATCAGGACGCAGTTGGCAAGGACAAAACAAGGGCATAGGCCCAGCATGGCCCTCAGAAATTTTTCAGAATTAGAGCACACTTCAGTGCACAGAGAAGGGACAAAACCACTGGAGAAAGGCATGCAATCAGAAAGCGGGGAGGCAAGATTGAGAGACAGCCTGGGATTGCCTCTTTGGGGTGACTATACACACTTCATTCTAGCTAATGAACATGGTGATACTTTTCCTCCTCCTTTAAGCCATAATCGTATGCCTTCTCCTTTATCCAAACCAACTTTTCGTATTCTTTCTAAATTTCATTCTGGTCTCTACCTACTAAGTGTTTTGTTCCCTTAAAATATTGACTTAACACTATTATATCCTTTAACTGTCTAATGACTGACTGGATCTTTGGGTTCTGAGTGAGAATTTTGTTATCTTAAATCTGCCCAGGACTCCTCTTTAGCAGCTGTCCTCACACACACGGATGGGACACAGTTCCCATAATTCTCACACAGTCTCCGACTGATATGGAAATAAAGGCAGTAGGAAGTACTTCTACCAACTGGAATGGTGAGAAAATGAGAAAAGAGTCAGAAGTCGATGGACAGACACATGACATGTGACACACACTAAATAATAGCTCTCAATGCTCACTTTTGTTAGCAGTTACTATGTGCCATGCGTGTAATGAACTTTCATGACTAACCAGGTCCCAGTGCCAATGGCTACATATACTCCCTCATCAGAATATGGCTCCCAGGCAGATATGTCATATCACATGAAGAGATGGGGGGGGGGTGGACAGAGGAAGCTTGCATTCTTATGTGATTGAGTAGGTCATGGAAATGAGAGAGTTTGCCTTTTTATTAAATTTATGTATCCAGATCTCTCTGACGTTGTTTCTCCTTCTTTGTAGTTTTTATGGACACTTGCTATTCAATGTTACAAAAGCACTTGCAATTGCGACTACATTGTATCCATACATCTTACAAACAGCTCCAGAGCTGTTGAGGATGGCAGTCAGTGAGAGCGAGATGCCAGGACCTGTGGCATTTCCAACAAGAATGGCCTGTGAATGCATGGGCTTCTGAGGATGTAATTTACATAAGGAGTTGGGGATGCCCAACTTCAGAGGTAAAAACGCTCCTGTTTCCTAATGATCTAAGGAGTCCTGCCCAGTTTTCAGAAAAATGATCACTGGGGAGAGCAAATCAAAGAAATTTTGTTGGTAATTGTGCAAATGACCAGATTCACTAAATGACAAGAATATCACATGTCAGAATATTTACAGTCCTTCTTTCAGGGGACTGACAATTCAAAGACTTAATCCTTGACAGATTATCGCTCCAAAACTAAGGCTTTACTATTCAATCTTCTATCTGCGCTTCTAGCTTATACCAAAAAGTGATTTCTATTTCACGGTCAGCCTGCTTTAATGTCTCTTAACTGCCTGAATGAACGGATCTCCCTGTCTCAGATGTGAAAATGTTGGTAAGGTCACCCATGGCACCACAGCCTGTCCCTCCTGCAGATGAGCTGGGCGAGGGACTGGGCAGTGAGGCAGATATGAAACGCAGAGAACACCCCAGGGCTATGAATTCCAGTGTCCAAATCTTCTGAAGACTCTGGCAATAACACAGATCAGGGCAACAGGCAGGATTGCAGTGGCTCCCAGCACAGGGAAAGGGGACTCCTGCTAGCCAGAGAAGCCCCTACTCCAAATTATAGAGTAGTGAGGAAGGAGTTGACAGAGATGGGGGCAGAGGGTGGGCCTCCTGGTGTCCTCTGAAGCCTGATACAGTATTTTAATACATCTCCTTTTGAGTTAGAAGGACAAAAGGCATATAAATGAGTAATGAAAGGGGATCATTATTATAAAATACCCATTATATTATGAAACTTTTCGTTATAATCTTTTTCAAGTACCTTTACATTCTGAGCCACCAGTCCCAATAGTCTTTTTCTTACATCTCTCGGTTCTCGTTCTCTCTTGTTTTCTCTCTCCTTCCCTCCCTTCCCTCACCCAGTCTCCATCTTAGTCCCTCCCGTCAATGCTTAAATCTATATTAAAAACATTAAAAGCCTTTTCTTTTGTGTTGCTGTTTTAAAAAAATGTTAAAAATATAATTACAGCATTTTCCCTCTCCCTCTATGTAGAAGTAACATTTTTATTTTCCTAACATAATTATTCCAGTGACTTACTCCCTCCGTCTGCTAACCTAGGCCTGGTCCTGGAAGATTCTAGCCTCGGTACACTCTTACCTAGGACTAGAATGTTCTCAGCCTTGCTGGTGAGTAAGTCCACCCCTTCCTACTTCTTTCTAGTTCTGGATGGCTGACTCAATTCAGCTGCTCTGCCTCAAACCCCTCTCCAAGCTGACTGACTCAATCTGGCTTGTCTCTCAACCTCTCACTTTTTGCTCTGCTTGGCCTCACACTAACTCTGGCAATCTGTTCTAATCTTCTGGCTCCTTCTCATTCTCTGGCTCATTCTGTCTTCATCTAGGTCTAACTTGTTCTTTCTTTGCAACTTGTCTCTGTACAGCTGTCCTGGTAAAACTGCCCTCTCCCTTTTCTCCCCCCGCCCTGTGTTGCTCTCCATTGAGTAGCCTCTTTGTCCTCTGTGTTCTTGTGAGAGTTGGGCATATCCCATTCTGTAAAGTCTCTCCCTGATTTACCACTTTGTCTTCCACTCAATTAGACACCACTGTCAAACATGGGAGCTTACGTCTATAAACTAACCTATACCTTCACTGTTTGGGATCAAAGGTTTGTGCTCATGGCTAAGCCAACACCACAACTATAAACAAGTTTTTCAAACACAGTATCAGTGATCACAGTGTGATCAAATATCCTGTAACACCTCTTCTTTATGCCCCTCCAACATCTGTCCGTTTCCTGACTTCCTCCCAAATTCACACCTTCCTCTTTTCACACCTTCCTCTTCTTCAACCACTGTTGTTGTATATACATATAAATAAACAAACATAGAAACACAATCTGCTGAAAATATCATCCTGAGTGAGGTAACCCAACTGCAGAAAAACACACATGGTATGCAGTCATTGATAAGTGGATATTAGCCCAAATGCTTAAATTACCCTAGATGCACAGAACACATGAAACTCAAGAAGGATGACCAAAATGCAAATGCTTCACTCCTTCTTTATAAGGGGAACAAGAATGCCCCTGGGAGGAAATAGGGAGGCAAAGTTTAGAACAGAGGCTGAAGGAACGCCCATTCAGAGCCTGCCCCACATGTGGCCCATACATATACACCACCAAATTAGGTAAGATGGATGAAGCAAAGAAGTGCAGGCCGACAGGAACCGGATGTAGATCTCTCCTGAGAGACACAGCCAGAATACAGCAAATACATAGGCGAATGCCATCATTAAACCACTGAACTGAGAACGGGACCCCCCCATTGAAGGAATCAGAGAAAGGACTGAAAGAGCTTGAAGGAGCTTGAGACCCCATATGAACAACAATGCCAACCAACCAGGGCTTCCAGGGACTAAGCCACTACCCAAAGACTATACATGGACTGACTCTGGGCTCCAACTGCATAGGTAGCATTGAATAGCCTAGTAAGAGCACCAGTGGAAGGGGAAGCCCTTGGTCCTGCCAAGACTGAACCCCCAGTGAACGTGATTGTTGGGGGGAGGGCGGTAGTGGGGGGAGGATGGGGAGGGGAATACCCGTATAGAAGGGGGGGAGGGGTTAGGGGGATATTGACCTGGAAACCGGGAAAGGGAATAACATTTGAAATGTAAATAAGAAATACCCAATTTAATAAAGATGGAGAGAAAAAAAAAAAGAAATAGAACCTGCTAAACCTGTATGTTTCTAGGGCTGACTACTTGATATTGGACACCAACCAGGGCTTCATCCATGGGCCCTAGTTCCCCCTCTCTCAGCACAAGTGGGATTCTCCTATCTACCTTAAGATGTCAACTGTGTTAGAATTGCACAGGTCTTAGTTAGGCAGACAGGTTGTTGAGATTTCATGGGTATAGCTTCCCTATGGATCAAATTTTCTTCTTTTTTTAATCTAAAGTAGTATAAAGGAAGGAGTAATGATATAGGAAACAAGTGTGTGCATCCACAATCAGATAATTACAACCAGGGTTGTGATTCCTAAGAGAGGACGCTAAAGACAACCAAAGGGTCAATTCCGACATTTATGGCATCCAAAGAGCAAATCCCACCTTTTATGTCCCTAATTTTGGTCTCCAACAGCCCATATTCTGTGTTTCCTTGAGCTCCATTTTGAAATTGTTTGAATCCTCCTTCCCCTATAGGGAGGCCTCTCCAAGACTCTTAGTGCCCATACTACCCACCCCTGATCAGGAAGGTTTGCAGAATTATTTTCTGGTACTATACATGCAACATTCTTTTATTTTGACATGATTCTATTTTTTGAAATTTAAATATATCATTTCTTCTCTCCCTTCCAATCCCTCCCAGACAACCCACCTTGCTCTCTATCAAATTTATGGCTTCTTTTTCTTTCATTTCTGGTATTTCTAAATATGTACATCCAACCTGCTCAGCCTGTAGAAAGTTATCTGTATGTATATGTTATACATATGTGCATCACTTTGGAGCTGACCATTTGCTACTGGATAACCAATTAGGGGACTCTTCCCTGAGGAACACTATTTCCTCAGAGAAGAACGCATTTATTCTCATATATAATTCTACTTGGCTGTACAGGAACTGCTCTGTAAGTTTGTTCTTTTCCCTTAGACAAATGAGGAAATGTGGCACAGGGGACAACCATGACATGACTGAAGTAACATGGGAGCTGGGAACCAAGAGTCTACAAGGTCTGATGTCAAAGCCTGTGTTTTATAGTGCCCTCTACTATTCAGCAATGGACATGTTAGCTAACACCAACTAACTACCGACCAATGAAGAATGGCTAAACAAGGACGTGTGGCCTTTGAAACAAGTACCAACATATGCTCAAGGCATCCTGGCGGGTGAAAGAAGTCAGCACGCAAGCCACATATTGGATGACGCTGACTATATATGAAATTCTCAGGAAAGCTAAATCTATGGAGAACACATAGATACTGGTTGCCTAAAACCAGCAGTCAAAAATGACACGGAGTAATAGCAAACGAGGACAATTTATATTTTCTGGGTTGTGTTCCAAAACTGGATGGTGATGTTGATACGACACCGTCAATTTGCCAAAAGTCACTGAATTGTACTCTCAAAACAGATGGATTTCATGCTATGTAAATTATGTCTTAACAAGTAGGTTAAAATAAACAATCAAGCAGGCAAACTGCACTGCCACTGCTTCTGGCTCTGTGCCCAAACTGGCTGTTCTTGTTGGATGCAGGTCTCCTACTCTGGATGTCCACAGCTGTCCTACTTGCTTCACTGGGGAATCACATCATGAGTCAGGCTCTGTCTTGAATATTTTGTATTAGCTGGGGTTCTTTAGAGGATCAGAACTGATGGAATGAATCTATGTATCTCAAACGGGGATTTCGTTTTAGAAAGGCTTACAGGCTGTGGCTCAGCTAGCCCAACAACGGCTGAAAAACCAAGGTCTGAAGGTGTGCAGTCCGAGAAGCTGCATTCTGGTTGCTTTCAGATGTAGTCACATTGACAGTTGGGACTAGCTGTCACACATTTGAAATTCAAAGCAAGCGTGTAGAGCAAAGTAGTCACCAAAATATTTAACAAGAAAAGTCAACTATTAGGAAATGTTCCATTTGGCACAGACCAGGGCCTTCCTTCAACTTTGGAAAGGTCTAGTACTTTCTTCTTTGTGTTTAAAACATACTCCAAGGACAACTGGTTGGCGCTTCAATATTTTGCAGTAAATCTTTTACCTCTATTGAGGTAAAATTAAAAAATAAAATCAGATACTTGTACTGAAAACACCATTTGTTTTTAAGAAAGAGAGGAGGAGTCGAACAAAAGAGTAAGAATAACTCTCCAAACTAAGAGAGAGATTGGGATCCGTGACCTTATTCCCTAGAGCAAAGTTTTCCCTTGAAGACTTATTAGGAAAAGTCAATTAGTAAATATTTTAACATGAACGGACTAACAAGAAAAGAAATCAAAGGTGTTAATGCAGTGTATGCTTATAATTACTTAAACTGAAACAATTGAAAATATAAAACTCATTGGTAGCTCAATTTGCAGTAGGCTAGATTTGATTGCTTGCCCAGTTGCGTGCACACCAAGAGCACAACTCAGACATACACCCAGAGCTACACCAGACTCAATAGAGTTTGCAAAAACAAGCTTTACCATAGCGATGTAGAATTAGGCCCTTGTGTTGTGTTTCTGAAATGTGCACCCTTAAGTAACTACAACTTATAGCACAGAGCGCTTCCAACTTTTAAGTTGGAGGAGAAGTCAGATTAACTTGTAAAGTCAGAAGAACCATATTAAGACTGGCTTCTATCATGTAAAAATACATAAAGTTCGTTATGGTTTCTTAGGAAGTGATGAGTTTCTTATAAAATAGTTGATCCTGACAGCTCGCTCGCGTTCTCTCTCTCGCTCTCGCTCTCTCTCTCTCTCTCTCTCTCTCTCTCTCTCTCTCTCTCTCTCCCTCCTTCCCTCCCTCCCTCCCTCCCTCCCTTTTTTCCTCCCCCTCCCCCTTTCCTTCCTTGCCTTTTTTGTTTCTTTTTGCTTGCTTATTTAAAGACAGTGTCTTAGTTAAAGAACTGCACTGTTGAGTAGAAAGGTTTATATACTCAGGGATTCGTTGTATGTAAGGAGGGGAAACAATTCGGCATGGGAATAAAGCATGACATATTTTATAAGGATTTATAAGGATAATTATAAAATACAAAAACATGTTGAGAAAAAGGCAGAAGATATTGGTATTTTTCCCTCTGTCTGTGGTCCCAAATTATGAAAGAAAGATAAGACCTAGGATGAAGAAAAAGTTTGGACTAGTTGTAAATGGTTTGAGGAAGCTACAAAAAATTTTCAGAGAGGGACAAGATTTTCTAGTACGAAGCAGGGAGATCCTTGGGCTCACAGATAAAAAGCACTAAGGGAACCTGGGAAGTTTACACACTGGGCTGCTCATTCAAGAGGAGGAAGGCATAACCTGTTACCTGCCCAGAAGGCTGGGAGCGGATGTGCATTCTGGCCTGGTAACCTTTGTGCTAACTGTGTTGTTGGCATCTGCAATGGATCCTTATCATGAAATTGTTTTTCCCTGTCCATCTCTACCACCCATCTTTATGGTAGGAGGCCATGTGCTTTACAATGACTTTGATGCAGTCACATGTGATCCTTACTTAGCTTACCTTGCCCTTCAAGGAGATCGATGCATGCTTTATTACATACAAGGGACTGAGTTAATTATTACCAGGAAAGTGTTCACCAAACAGTACTGTTCTTAAATATGCCTACAATATGACACTGAGTGTCAGACTTTGTTCTGTTGAGTCAAACTGCTTTCTTGCTTTCCACAAGCCATGGTGTCTACCGAGATCCCCACAATTTCTGGGACAGATGCACACGAATTCAAACTGCTTGGATTTTTGTAGTTGCTGAACTGATAAAAGGGAACGCTGGCCCCTGAACAAACTTTGAGTTTCTGCATGCAAACTGGGAGGTTTTCCAATAAATAAAAAGACTTAGGGGGTTCAAGTCCCAGTACTCAGAAAAAGGTAGATCTTTGTTTCTCCTTGTTAAAATTAGGAGCTTTGTCGATTATCAGCAATACTTTGGGTTCAGTTCTTAGCACTGGAAAAATAAGCAACACAAAGTGAGGTTTTCTGGACCTGATCTTAATGGAGGACAGCAATCTTCCAGCCACCCACACAGCTCTCTGGTGCAGACCTGTGATCTAGAGTCAAACATCTACTGTGCTTTGTCCTTAATTTCTTTGTGATTTCTTTTGTGTTGTTTTTGTAATGATTCTCTTTTGCCAAGTGCTTTAAGATTTTATATATTTTTACAAATTAGAAAAGAAATTCTTTTGATTTACTACTAACTTGGGATTTCAGGGGGTCCCGGAAGTCCCAAGGACATGTATATTATATATGTATTTGTGAACATGAATTTATGTTCCAAGGTTCTAAGATCTCCAGAATTCTGATGTATCTATTGATTTATATATTTGAATATATGTTATCAGTTATAATTACTGTATAATATTACTATATGCCTCAAAAATAGACAAATTATTATTTTCTGATTCCCTTAGGGAAAAAATAGAATTATGTAGAACTTGTGGTTTTGTCTCAAAACTACTATACAAAATGGCACTTACTTTGTTCTTTTGTGTGTGTGTGTGTGTGTGTGTGTGTGTATGAGTGTGTGAGTGTGTTTTCTTTTTAACACTAACACCCCTCATATTTCTACTATACTGATACATCAAAAGCCTTTGAGTTTCACTTCTGGTCTCAGACTCTCAATCAATAAAGTCCTGAGATTAAGATCTACAGACAGACTTGGATATGGCCTGTGGACTAAAGCAAACACAACCACTCTACTGACCTGCTCATTTGTCTGTTCTTAATCTCACCCACAGTTCTGACCACAAGACTCCTTGCTCTTAGTTCTAATGGCTTCACTGTCCTGACGGCCATAATTTGGGGATCAAGTGGGAGCATAATGCCAGCAATGGCAGCTCTGTTCTGTCCCCAAGAGATGCTCCTTCCCGAAAGCTAAAATTACAATCAGGACTGCCATAGGCAACCGGGATAGAATAGGAATCACATCCGAGAAGGAGGCTTTTCAAATATGGGTGGAGAGCCCCAGCTCGCTCCATTCTCAGTGTACCTTTTGGCCACATTTCACTTTCTGTTTCTCGGAATGAACCATAGGTAGCAAAGTCACCATGGTTTTACAAACACCACCGGGACATTCATAGATAAAGTCCAAGGAGAAACAGCTGAGAACGAAAGAGAGAATGAAAGAACTCTGAATTTCTTTTTTTCCTTCAACAGAATTCAAGGTCACAGTCATGGTTCACTGCAACTAACTAGTTTGGGGAAAACTATATATTCATGAAATGGCAACTTATGGAATGACATACGTGCAATGTGTTTTATGATGATTTATAGACTTCATTGTGTAGAAAAATATTAGTGAGCACCTATTAAGATCTATAGACTTGGATATAGACTGTGGACTAAAGCAAACACAACCACTCTACTGACTTGCTCATTTGTTTGTGACTTATTAGTGACTGAGAGGTTGGGGCTGAAAATAAAGTGCTGTCTAAGCCCCAAACAGTGATCACCAAGGTAAAGCCCAACCTCCATTTCTCTTTGCCAGCACAAGTAACATCACTGGACTCAATTGGATCAGAGTTTCCCAGTCCTTGATGTCAGCTCCTAAGGTTAATGAATTCACATGAATGCATGCATATCTGTCAATCACACTGCTTCAGACACTTATTCTTATCTCTTCCACGGTAGCAAACAACCTGTGTGAACTAGTAGTTTAAATCCTGAATACCAGCACCGTATAATACCGATGTGCTTACCCTGGTTATTTGATGCTCCTTATATGACATCTGTCCATATAGGTAAATTGATCTGGGTGCCCTTAATTCGCTAAAATTACAAACACTGAAGTTACTCCTTCGAGCAATGAGGTAGTAACGACTTTCACACTTAGAAATCTAGTGATGGTTCTGAAGTTCTAAGTCCTATAGAAGGCACATGACTCATGTATGTTAGCTGCACTTAGAGATGTATTTTTAAGGGATTCTGTTTCTTAATTTTCCTAGAGTTTTTGATCTGAAAAAGAATGAAAGTCACAGTTCCCTTGAAGTTTAAAAATGAGAAGAAGAAAAATGATGTTCAGTGCTCGTACTGTACAAAACCCTTGATAGTGGCACCCACCGCCTCCTTTATCAACAGCACCACCATTACAACACATACACAGCACCTCCGGAGCCCTGGATAACTTTGCCAACTTGGCATTTACTCTCAATTGCTTGTCATTTTGTGGCTCAGAAAGATAGTTTGATTTCCTTTATGTTTCCTCCTCTGGAAGTTATTTAAATTGTCCTATTTTTACATTTTCAGGCTCAAACTTGCGTGCAAATATAAATCTGCGAATTGAATTTGAGATTTTAATGTAGGAAGTTAAGGCCAAGAAATTGAAGTCTACTTGAGAAATTGTCAATTTCTTACTCTTATAAACACAAGACCGAAGGGCTGTGGGCCGGCTAGTGATAGGAGACTAACAGGAATTCACCCCTGGGCTCTGTCTTCAGAAAGGAGAGGTCCACCAGCAGAGAAACACATAAGACTACCAGTAAATACAAATGAAGCCATGATTTAGCACCATGGAAAAACAACAACAACGACAACAACAACAACGACAACAACGACAACAAACAACAACGACGACGACACAACGACGACGACGACGACGACAACAACAACAACAACAACGACAACGACAACGACAACAACAACAACAACGACAACAACAATGACAACAACAACAACGACAACAACAACGACAACAACAACAACGACAACAACAACAACAACGACAACAACGACAACAACAACAACAACGACAACAACAACAACAACAACAACAACAACAACAACAACAACAACAGATCTTTTGCACTGAGAGTCGTAATCATGTGGAAGCTGGTTCAAAATTATTTCCCAGAGTAGGCTGCAAGCTTCTGTGGGATAGTACAGAGGGTCTTGTTGCTGTTGCTATCTTTCTTTTTACTTTTTTTTTTTTCTGTGAAATTCTGGGTGGGAAAAGACATCCACCTGCTCTGTCAGCTGGCACGGATATTTTTATGCACCTTTGTGAAGTAGAGTACATCCAGCCAATTTGCCTCGTTGAATCATAGGATGTGGGCTGATGTGTAACCAGTGCTGGGTGGTGGGGACGGTGAGGCATCTGACAGAGGGACTGCAATCTCCTCAGTGACCGTTCTGTGTTTGTCTGGAAGTTAATGTACACTAACCCACAGAGTATGATGCCAACAGACACACTGAAGGTATTTTGTACAATATCAGCAGAGATGGGTGGTAGTTAACTGCCCAATGCTATACAAAGTAGAAAGTGGATATAACAGCTATTCATATGTGAGTATTACAAAGCCACTAGATCAATTTAATTTAATACCAAGAGTTAGTAAGTACAAGCCATTCAGCTAGATGCCACAAACCTTGGACAGATGACTTTTAGATGAATTCCCATTTACAGGCAAGATGAAATAGACACACAAATGACCACAACTCTGGATCACTTGTCAGGTAGATGAGATCATGCTGCCTCAGGGGTTCTAGGGAACCTCACGTCAGACGGTAGGACAAAGTTTTTCCTACTTCTGGAGAGGTATGCGAGGGCTCTGGAGCAACCCTGAAACAATCTTGAAGCCCTTTCCTTTGCTCTGAGAAAGGTATAACAATTTCCCAATTCTAATTGAGAATGAGAAGGTGGTGAGTTCACCCGGGGCTGGGCAGGCACTGTGTCATCTATAATATTTATGGTGTTTATGGTGAGGTGGCACAGAGGGTGTCTTAGTTAAGGTTTTTATTGCTGAGATTAAATACTGTGACCAAAATCAACTTGGGGAGGAAAGGGTTTATTTTATCTCACAGCTTATGAATCAATCATCCAGAGAACTCAGGCCAGGAACTCTAGGCTGAATCAAAGGCCACGAAAGAGTGCTGCCGTACTGTGCCATGGTTTGCTTAGCTTGCCTTCTTACTCGCTCCAGAACCACCTGCCAGGCATGAAGCAACCCACAATGGGCTGGGACTTTCTACAGCAATCACTGACCAAGAAATGCATGATGGATTTGCCTACAGGCAAATGTCATTTAAGCATTTTCTCAATTCAGAGCCCTTCTTCCCAAATGACTCTACCTTGTGTCAACTCAACATAAAACTAGCCAAGAAAGGGAGGATGCTTAAATGTGCAGGATTTTGTGTACAGGTTACACTGGACACAGTAGCTCAAGGTCATAAGCTCTGATGCATACCTACAACAAGGCAAAACCATTTGGGCTCTGCCAGGTAGTACAGGCTTCTCCCGGGTGAAGTTGAGTACAGAGCTCATTCGAGTCCTGCATTTTTTTTTCTTTTCTTTTTTTGGAGCTGGGGACCGAACCCAGGGCCTTGGGCTTGCTAGGCAAGTGCTCTACCACTGAGCTAAATCCCCAACCCCGAGTCCTGCATTTTTTTTTTATAAATATCTGAAAAATCCAACTAGTAGAGATGAAAAACTTTGAAAGCTAACTTGCCTATAAAAATGCTTATGTCCTGAACCACACTACTTATTAAAACATTCCTAACAACTAAACTCTTGTTAAATTAATTTATAAGGAAGATAAAACTGTTTTTTGAGGATAACGGACACCTGGAGAGAAAGAGGGAAAAAGTTGTGTCCCTTCACAATGCCAAATTCTTGAGGCTTTAAGATACTCTTGAGCCTTAAGAAGGTTCTTAAGGAAAGCTTAAGATACAACACCTTGTCTCTATGGCAGATCAAAACTTACGCTATAGAAGCACTGGTTAGGTAGTTTCCTTCATTCAAAACCCCTTTAATGGAAGGACCACTCTCTTCACTTCCCCAAGAAAATCAAAGTTCATATGAAGTACCCAAATACATCTGATGCTCTTTTTAAGGTGCCAAGTTTAGGGCTGGACTGTAGTGGTGTAGTGTTTTCCTCTGATGTCCTAGGTTCTGGGTTCGATACCCTATTCCCCCCTCCTCCCAGGGCTCTGCTCTCCTAGCCTCCTAGAAAGTTCATGTCTATGTATAACCAGCTGTACCTCCTGCTTGTAGGGATCGACTGACAGATCAGTGACACTAATGAACGTACGCATCAATCAGGCACCAGACAGAGTAGTCTCTGTTCCTGAAAGGTACAGAGGGTCCTCAACACAAGTCTTCAAGCACCCGAAAGTCTTTACATAGGCTTCAAACAGTGCACCGATATCAAAGGAGCATCAACAAGCTAGCTCTTCGCGGAAGTATCTTCTGAAAACAATGTTTTTTTTTTAATATAAAAAGATACACTTTAGGCAGGGACAGTCACTAACCTGTGTACTGTCAGAAATCACTCAAGACAAAATGATAAACTCCAGAACGTCACAGTTGAATTCATTCTGGAAATGATTATTTTTAAATACAGTGACATTTTCTCTGTTCTTAACTGTTTCCAACTACACTCTCGTTTTTAGGGAAGCATAAAAGCTTCAGAAGGAAAATATAGAAAGGCCAAGAATTTATTGCCCTTCCGTATAAAGCAGTGACTCACAGGAAGCATCCTCAGGTTACCAACTCTTACACCTCACATGTAACTGTCCTCCATGTCCGGGAGAGAACGAGAATGAAGGAAAATGAGAGACAGGCTTGTGTGACTAGAAAATGAGAGAGAAGTGGGGGTGGACCTCCGGGTAGTTCTCTTCCCAAACAAGCAGCCTGGTTCCCATTTTTCTACAGTGTGACTTCTCACCCAATTTGTTCAGTCTCTCAGAGTACCTGTTTCCCTAAGTGTTAAAAAGAAGAAGGGAAGTAGAAAGAAATGCACAGAGAAAGGAGGAAGACTCTCTACTTCCTGATCCTGTACCAGAGAAGTGCCGTGATTTGGAATTTAATAATGCTTACAGAGAAGCCTTGGAAATGACAGAGCTTTACAAATGTCAAGTGCTGCTATTACAACCTGCTCACTTAACTCTCAGTGGCCTCTTCAGGCCCATGTTTCTCTTGTTCCTGAGGCAGCAAAGGATCTCAAGGGAAGTAGATTATCATGGCCTGGTCCCAGCAAAAGCCTTCTACACACATCTCCTTTCCCCGGGCCTAATGGACTCTCTAACAAAAGGTTCAGCCTTTGTGTTAACTGTTCAATGTCATATGAGTGTGGTACTTAATATAACTGTACAAGGAAATTAAGACACGCTGATTAAAGAATATTGCTCTACTGGGGAACACAAGATTGGTAAGAATCTTGCAGAGATGGTCAGGAGTTCTTTCTGTAGTGGCTGAGAAATTAAGAGTTATGTTTTTCATTAATCCTGTAGCTGTGTTTTCCATGATTCTGAGAATGCCAAATATTATTTATAAAGCATTTACATATATGAAGCATTAAAACTCCCCATTCTTTTAATAAACCACTTGACTTTGCCAGGTATCAGCTACAAAAGGAATGTCTGATAAGAGAACAAAAACCATGTACCTTTCCAGTACACGTGGAGGGAGAAAAAAGAAGACCTTTTGTTAATTACTGTACTGTGAGTAGCTGGGGGGTTTCTTTCTTCCTTTCCAAAAGGAAGAGGTTGTCACACACTCAAGTTCCTACACAGTCTCTTATTTACAACATTCTCGTTCTCTCTTGGGTGCTTTATTTTGAACAAAGAAGTATTCTCTTACTGAAGCCACTTGACCTCCTCAATCAACGTTAGTTTGTGCTGCTTACGAAGGTCAGCTGATACCATCAGCTATTTTAAGCAAGCAGAGGCACTGAACAACAACAAAAAGCTCGACTATTCTAGCATCGTGACCATGTAAATGTTCATATTACACATGATTATAAACAGCCTCTTAAGATCCTTCTTAGTAAGGAATGCAGTAAGGAAAAGACACAGTTTAGAGATTGCCAGTATATGTTTATTGGAAGAAAGAAAATAAGATGCATAAAAGAGGTAAAGGATTGCTAGGCATGGGGTAAAATTTAGAGCAGTGGTTCTCAACTGGTGGGTCATGACCCCTTTCACGGGGTCACCTAAGAGAATCAGAAAACACAGAGATTTACATTATGATTTATGACAGTGGCAAAATGACAGCTATAAAGTGGCAACAAAAATAATGTTATGGTTGGGAGTCACCTCAACATGAGGAACTGTGGTAAAGGATCACAGAAATTAGGAAGGATTTGGAAGGTTGAGGAATGGAATTGAAGACCCAGAAATGAACCCACACACCTATGGTCACTTGATCTTTGACAAAGGAGCTAAAACCATCCAATGGAAAAAAGACTGCATTTTCAAACAAATGGTGCTGGTTCAACTTTAGGTCAGCATGTAGAAGAATGTAAATCGACCCTTTCTTATCTCCCTGTACACAGCTCAAGTCCAAGTGGATCAAAAATCTCCACATAAAACCAGATACACTGAAACTAATAGAAGAGAAAGTGGGGAAGAATCTTGAACACCCAGGCACAGAGGAAAATTTCTTGAACAGAACACCAATGGCTTATGCTCTAAGATTAAGAATTGACAAACGGGACCTCATAAAATTGCAAAGCTTCTGTAAGGCAAAGGACACTGTGGTTAGGACAAATCGGCAACCAACAGATTGGGAAAAGATATTTACCAATCCTACATCTGATAGAGGGCTAATATCCAAATATACAAAGAACTCAGGAAGCTATGTTGTGGTTTGCCCTGGAGTTATCTGTATTTTGATGCTAATTCCACTGCCAAAAGGACAGCTGCCTAGTCTCTTACTCAGGACTCAGGTGATTTCACCAGAACCTTCTCACCACTGAATTTGTAAACTACAGGTGAGGGGCAGGTACAGGAGAGAAGGAGGCCTGTCATTGGATGAGAATGAAGGATGGGCGGGAGAGAAGTTTGAAGGAAGAGGAGAAGACTGGGATGGAAAGGAGGAAGAGGGTTGGGGATTTAACTCAGTGATAGAGCGCTTGCCTAGCAAGCGCAAGGCCCTAGGTTCGGTCCCCAGCTCCGGGAGAAAAAAAAAGAAAAGAAAAAAGAAAAAAAAGAGAAAAAGGAAAGGAGTTAGAGACAGGAGGGAGAGGGAGAGAAGGTGTGGCAGGACAATATGAAAGGTGACATTAAGATTCCACTCTGTGTATTTATAGGTTGTTATTAATGTTCTTAAAGGATGGATGTGTATTGGGCTTTGTATGTTTTATATCTTATCAATTGGGCCAAAGGTTATTGTGTTGTGTGTTTTTTCATGTAGTAATTTAAGTGTAAAAAGCGTGTGGAAGCTGGTCTGGGCCGCCACAGAGTCCGGAAGTGTGTTTCTGGCATGGAAACCTGCCTTGGGAACTGCATAGGTAGAGAGACTGCTGACGGCTCAGAGAGAGGCCTTTGACAGTGTTATGTGGGATGGAGCAGAGCAGGTGAGAGGCTTTGCTGACTGAGAATTAAGATACTAAGCAGATATCTAGGGGCCCCGCGGTGCTGGACCTAGTGGGGATAAAAGACAACCATACTTCTTTTATTTTTTATATCTTTACAACAACAAAGTTAGACTCCAAAGAACCAAATAATTCTACTAAAAATGGGGTACAGAGCTTAACAAAAAATTCTCAACTGAGGAATAATGAATGGCCGAGAAGCACCTAAAGAAATGTTCAACATCTTTAGTCATAAGGGAAATGCAAATCAAAACAACCCTGAGATTCCACCTCACACCAGTCAGAATGGCTAAGATCAAAAACTCAGGTGACAGCAGATGCTGGCGAGGATGTGGAGAAGGAGGAACACTCCTCCATTGTTGGTGGGATTGCAAGCTGGTACAACCATTCTGGAAATCAATCTGGAGGTTCCTCAGAAAATTGGACATTGAACTAACTACCTGAGGACCCAGCTCTACCACTCCTGGGTATATACTCAAAAGATGCTCCAACATATAAAAAAGGACACATGCTCCACTATGTTCATAGCAGCCTTATTTATAATAGCCAGAAGCTGGAAAGAACCCAGATTCATTCAACAATGGAATGGATACAGAAAATGTGGTACATCTACACAATGGAGTACTACTCAGCTATTAAAAACAATGACTTCATGAAATGCTTAGGCAAATGGATGGAACTAGAAAATATCATCCTGAGTGAGGTAACCCAGTCATAAAAGAACACACACTGCACGCACTCACTGATATTAGCCCAAAAGCTCCAAATACTCAAGAAACAATTCAGAGATCGTATGAAGCTTGAGAAGAAGGAAGACCAAAGTGTGGATGCGTCAGTCCTTAGAAAGGGAAACAAAATACTCACAGGAGGAAATACAGGGAAAAGGGGTGGCGCATGGACTGAAAGAAAGATCATCCAGAGAGTGCCATATCTGGGGATCCATCCCATCTGCAGCCACCAAACCCAGACACTATTGCTGATGCCAAGAAGTACATGGTGACAGGAGCCTGATATGGCTGTCTCCCGAGAGGCTCTGCCAGAGCCTTACTGATACAGATGAGGATGCTTGCAACCAATATCAGACTGAGCACAGGGACCCTAATGGAGGAGTTAGAGAAAGGACTGAAGGAGCTGAAGGGGTTTGCGACATCATAGGAAGAACAGCATCAATCAACCAGACCCCCCAGAGCTCCCGGGGAATAAACCACCAACCAAAGAGTACAGATAGAGGGACCTATGGCTCCAGCCACAAATGCAACAGAGAATGGCATTGTCTGGCATCAATAGGCAGAAAAGCCCTTGGTTCTGTGAAGGATCATTTCCCCAGGGTAGGGAATGCCCAGGGTGTTGAGGTAGAGTGGGTGGGTGGGAGTAGGAATGTCTTCATAGAAGCAGTGGGAGGGGGGAAGAAAGAGAGGAGGAAAGGGGATAACATTTGAAATGTAAATAATAAAATATCCAAGTAAAAAGAAAGAAAATAAATAAAATAAAAGCTACTGACAAGTTTCTGTCCCACAAAGCATGCAACATTTTGCACACAGATGAGTGGACATCAGCTTCATCAACGGCTTTAACTTTCCTTTTGGTTTCTTGAATCAGAGTCTCACAAACTGGTCTGGAACTCACCTCAACTTCCCAAATGCTGAGATTCCACACATGCACCACCATGCACTCACCCCCAGGTCCAGCTAACTGAATTTTGTCTGAAGGACTGGGTGAGGACCAGATTCCAGGAGATCCTCAGCACAGTCTGAGAAGGCAGGAGTACAAAGTTAGGGGCCTCTCTAGGTCTCTGGAGGCCCCTTAAAGTGCAGCAGCTGATACTTGGTAGTGCTAGGCGGGGCCAGAGGAGCCCACAAGCATTTCCATTTTCATGTTTGAATGTTTCTTAGTTAAAAAATTGACAATTGTCAGCATACGTTTTTGTGAATTTGAGGCTGGTTAGATGGCTCAACGGGTAAAAGATGCTTGGTTACCTCCAAGCTTGATGATCTGAGCAATTCTTAGGAACTGCATGGTGGACAGCACCCAACTCCCTCTGACTTCCAAAGGGCTGCTGCTTACACACATGTAACACATGTTTTATGAAGCCTACCACACGTATAAATTTAAAAAATATCGGATGCCAAACACAACTTAAATGGGTTTAAAAAGGACAAAGTCCGCTGCTTTTTTTCTGGATGATTATTAAGTATCTCCATTGAAGACAAAGACAGAATGCAAAGTAGAACACATTGCTTCATGACGGTTAATGAGCAAGCATTCCTATATATGCACACAGTTAATGCAACGAATATACAATTGATATTGTTTTGTCTTCTAAAACTGACACATAATGGCTGGAGGTGTAGTTCAGAGTGCTTGCTTAATATGTACAAGGCCCTGGGCCTGATCCTTAGCACTACATAAACCGGCTATGGTGATGTAGGCCTATGGTCCCAGTCCTCAGGAAGCAGAGCAGGAGGATAAGTTCAAAATCATATTCAACTACAAAGCACGTTTGAAGCCAATCTGGGCTACACACAACCTTGTCCCCAGAACTCCAAAGGGTTGGTCTAGAATGTCTCTATATAGGAAGGCATCCTGTCACCTCTCTTTGGTATGTGGCAGTTGCAAAAGTATAAGCTTAGTTAGCAATAGTATAAAACTAAGTCAGAGATAGGTCAGACATTGCCTCAGTGCTCAGCCACTAGAGTTCCAGAATTAGGAAAGGTATAAGGAAAAAACTTGTTATTTCCAAGAGAGCAAGGCATCTTAGCACTTTTGCTATGATAAGAGAATTCTCATACTCATGTTTTCTTCAGAGCAAAGAGACAATTGTACTAACTTCAGAATCCATTCCCTGAATTTCAAGTTGTGTGTAGTAACAAAGGGGTAGGGCCCTAAAACAATATTTCCATGTTTACAGGCAAGGACATCAAGCCTTCGGAGTATTTGAGGAGTCTTTCTTGTAACACCATTTTCCTTCCAAAGCTGTTCTGCAAGGCCATTCTTTTATATTCATGTGAACAGAACATTCTGGAAATAGGTCAGGAAGTCAGGTTTTTTTTTTTTTTTCAAATGACCCAGGACAGCAAACTGCTTCCATTTAATCTATTTCCTACCCTTTAAGGTAATATTGCATATGCTCCTGTGATCACCAATGACTAGAGTGCCCTTGATGAGAACCTAAGCCAGGCCTCACCGAACAACTTTTCTTTGTGGCTAAAAAGCAGAACCTGAGCTCACCTGAGGCTTGTATGACCATATGTCAAAACACAGTGACATTTCACAGTTCTCGTGGTAACAATTTTAAATGTCTATCCTTTATTTGAAAAAGTATGCTCAATTAATTCTACTTATACAATCACACACAGAGACACACACAGACACACACAGACATACACAGACTCACACACACACACACACATACACACACACACACACACACAGAGGGTGGGGAGAGAGGCAGGCAGACAGACAGAGACAGACAGATGTGGCCCATCAGATTCTTTAATCTCTTCATGGAACCTTTAGTAACAACAAGCAATAATAACACCACCATGCCGACTCTAAGATTTTCCTTTCTCTGTCTCTCTGGGTTTCTCTGTCTGTCTGTTTCTCTCTGTCTCTGTCTCTCTCCCTCCTCTACCCTTTGTGTGTGTGTGTGTGTGTGTGTGTCTGTTTAAAGAAAAGGTAGAGCTAGTATCAGTTTAAACATTTTAATTGCAATAGGTGACAGGTGTAACTTGTAATATGCACTATCAGCTTTATATTAAATTAAAATTTACCTTATAATGTTGGGACTCAAATATGCCAATTAAAGTTGATACTAGAAATGATCCAAAGGACTGAAAGGTAGGAAGGTACGGAGCACAAGGTGTCTCCTGGATGTGATCTGGACATTGCACTCATAAATTTGGGGCAGCCATTGTCTCTTGCTCAAGACTGGAACTGTCAACATATGAACATGGGTGGGGGACCCACAGGTCTCCATGAGTGACTACAGGAAGTTAATGGTTGTTGGGGGAGAACTTGTCACTTTCTTCAGTAGTGTGGCCTCTGATAAATTGTTCATGCTTGGGGAAGTAACTTGCCACCCATGCTCACAAAAGCAATTCTAAACAAACTCAGTAGGTCACATACACAAAAGCAACATGGAAATAGAATAGGGACCCCAGGAAGAAGAACGGTTCCAGTGCGAGAGGTGAATGGGAGGGAGGTGAAATGGCCAAAATTCATTATACACACATAGGAGACTATCAACAAACATGAAAATGTAACCATTTTTTAAAAAGAAATGATCCAGCCTAAGGAGACACAGTATCATAAAAGGCAAGAAGGAAAAGCGATGATGGATTTTATATCCTAATGAGCACCTGATTGACATCTGTTTCCCTAGGTGTCTCCATATCCAGCCTAGTGCTGGTCTAAAGTTTCCCTAGCAGGAACCACATGAAAAGAAAGCACAGGCCAAAAGCTGAGCTAACACAATAGCTCGTTCTCTGTACACTTCACACACTCTCTCTCCCAAGTATCAAAGACTCTGCCAGTTGGGAGCTGGGCATTGAATTATCAAAGCCTTGCATGCAAATCATTAGCTGCTTGAGTCTCCTGGGATGCTTTTCCTGGTCTGAGCCTAAGCTCAGGTTCTGCAAACCTCCCTAAAAGCAAGGTGGAATGGCTTGGTCGTGACAGAGCTTCTCTCTCTATAGGACTGGGAGTTCAGCTCCAGCAGAAGTAGCAGTCATTTACACTCATCAGCCTCACTGAACCTAAGAGTCAGCTGCAGGTTACACATGCATCCTCACAGCCCCCAGAGAGCGAGAGGCAACTCCCGTGGTCTCACCGGAAGGCGACGCATTCCTTAGGCCCACTGTGAATCAGTCAGCAAAATCTCATGCAGTTTACAGAGCATCGCAGTTTAGCTGGCGAAAAGACAAACATTTCAATGTGTAAAACGAGGGAAGGGAAATTGTAAATAGTGGGCAGTAGCTAAAACAAACAGTGCTCGTGAGGAGACCTACGAGAGTTCAGAGAGGAACTTTTGAAGAAATCTGTGTGGGAAGAAATAGCAGCGTAACCATGGTGATACCAGGACATGGGTTGAGCTTTGAAGCAGGGGCACAGACAGGACTGACATAAAGAAGAAAAGGAGTACAGTGGAGTTGAGAGGCTGAAGCAAACAGGCAGGGAAATGCAGAAGAGCAGAGGCGCCCTTCCCAGGTTGCACTGCGAGGGTAGAGACCAGTGAGTCATGTGAATCTAGACTTGGGATAGCTGTTGAGAGTGGGGGGCAGGGAGGGGGATCAGAGGAGCACATGGAATGGCACGTGGGTAGGAAAGGGTTAAACAGGAAATGCCCAGAGGCTACACTAGCATGTAGCACTGTAGTTCCAGCACGTACCATTTTGTCAGGAAATGGTAAACATAACCGCAAGAGGCACAGCCTACTCCATACCACGTTCTACGGTGCACGGCTTACATCTATGAGCTGTTGGACTCTGAGTGTGCACTGTTCTCTGTTTGATGGAAAAAGCAACACTATGAATCAGACATGGGAAATGCCTTCCCTGGCTCTTAGAGGAATTGAATAATGGTGTCCAGATTCACACGCTGGTCTCTATACCTCTGTGTGAGGTCTGAGACCATGAACACACCCTCAGTCCACTGCAGCACCCACAGGAAGACCAGAGAGCCTGGTGCAGAGCGGACTGTAAGTTCTATTCAAAGGAATGAATGAATCTTAGCTATTATTCATCTTGTCTTGCTACCTAGTATTACCTGATGAATGACTCACTAAACACCCGCAAGCAAGCGTCAAACGATTTACATAAGATACTTAACAATAAAAGAGTCAGGAAATTTTTATAAATACCACCTTAAAATAACTCTTCTAAGTACAATGACAGTGTCTGAACAAAGCATCCATTTTCATTCTTCAGGGGGACTACTCAGGATGCTTTCTGTAGCTAAAATAAAATAGTCATATACACTAACACAAGCCCAGGGGCATGAGATCTAGCAAGACTTTTAAGAGTTCTGAAATAATAACAAAAAGAGCAGGTAGCAGTAGAAGTTGTGTACGATGAAAGGACGGCTCTCCGCTCCACGTGCTTGCCGCCGTGCAGGGCAGAGTAACACCAGGCTGATGGTAGTGACCGACAGTAGGCAGAGGATCACCTCAGAACTCAACGACCCAGCGGATATTCTGAGGACAATTGTGAACATTTAAAAATAAAATCACTGTGGACAAAAATTTTATGAGGTTCTAAATGAAAACTTTGGAAAGACTATTCTATAAAGTTTTATATATGGAATCCTTTGATCTGATTGTAACTTTTATTTTTATCTAAAAGGCTTATAATCTACTGTGAAGGTTAATATGTTTACATGTGAAGAAAATGGGAGCACGCTCCCAATTAAAAAAAATATATTTTCAAATAGGACATGTATGGCTCAGAGAAGAAATTCAGTTAATTTAATAGTGACTGACCAAATAAAAATGCTTTCTGCACATCACGTTTGTTTTTAACTTTTAAAATACATAATGTTGACAAATGGATGGGCAAAAAAGCTGTTCTGTCATGTCTTGCTTGTTTGCATAAATATACAGAAGAAACAAATTTTTGTCACCCTCTGTTGTCCTTTGAATATTCTGTAGCTTTTATTCTACTAACTTTAATATCTCACTTCTTCAACCTTACCCTGAGTGGTCAAGCCTGGACCTAACTCAGTGGGTTGTGTAAGGACATGACTGGGTAATGAAAGGAGAGAGTTCAAGGGGAGAGATGCCTCAGAGGGTAAAAGGCTTGCCTCCTACCTGAGTTCTGATCAGTTATGATCCATCCATCCATCCTTTCTTTCTTTCTTTCTTTCTTTTTTCTTTCTTGTCCTCCTCCTCCTCTTCCTCTTCTACCTCCTCCTCCCCCTCCTCATGCAGAACTCAGATAAACAACAGCTGGACAACAGGGTGGTATGCAGTTAACATACTAGAGCTCCATAGACACAGTCAGATCCCTGGTGCTCACTGGCCAGCCTGCCTAGCCTCCTGAGTAAGTTCTAGGCCAATGAGAAACACTGTTTTAAAGGGAGGGGGGGAGGGGGTAGCCTGAGGATAACCACCTTAAGGTTGTTCTGTTTTAAACATGCACACACACACACACACACACGCACACGCACACGCACACGCACACGCACACACACACACACACACACACACACACATGCACTGGAATTTTGATCCGAGTGAAACTGCCAAACTCATGTATCCCTGCACCTGCACCTACTCCTGGGCAAAAGACCATCAAGTACACATGGATGAGGACAGACCATTGATTAAATTCCAATAATCACCATCCCCGCAATATAAGCCTTTAAAAGCTGGAAGGCAAACAGCATTCGTGAGAACAGGCAAAGTCTCCCATTTCCTGCCTGCTTAGTCACTCTGACAGCTCAATTTGGCAAGCTGTGTGTCCCAAGTACTCTGAAGTGCGTGTTCTAATTCCCACAAGGGATGTGGACTCTCAAATAAATCCATAGCTCATTCCCTAGAACCTGTGAACCTAACATGGTTGATATGATTCTTGAGGGGAGGGAGTATCCTGGATCTTCTTGGTGGGCCCAATATAATCACAGGGGTCACTGAAGAGAAGGCATGAAGGTAAGAAAGAGTCAGGAGAGAAGATGAGAAACAGACCAAAAGGTTTTGGAGCTCTCAGAAGTTGCCTTACTGTGGATTTTAGTAGAAGAGTGCCCATGAAGCAAGGAATGCTGACAGTCTGTACCATCTATAGCCCTGTGGTCTACAGAGCTTACACCAGTGAAACCAGACATTCTGGCTTTCAGAACGATCAGATAATAGATTGGGGTTGACTTGTGCTACTATCTCTTCATTTGCTAAAGCCTCAGTAGAACAAGTACACGTGAAACCCCAAGTTTCCTGAAGCTATTGAGGAACTATATTTTTGTCATCAGACCCTTTCTACTCCTAATAGCTCAAAGATAAGAAGATCTACTCCACTCTGCTGAAGAAGGAGGAAGAGGAGGAGGGGGAGGAGGAGGAAGAGGAAGAAGAAGAGGGGGAAGAGGAAGGAGGAAGAGGAGGAGGAGGAGGTAGAGGAGGGGGGTAGAGGGGGAGGAGGAGGGAGGAGGAAGAAGGAGAAAGAAGGAAGGAAGGAAGGAAGGAAGGAAGGAAGGAAGGAAGGAAGGAAGGAAGGGAGGGAGGGAGGGAGGGAGGGAGGGAGGGAGGGAGGAAGGAAGGAAGGAAGGAAGGATGGATGGATGGATCATGAATAAAGAACTCCAGCATGCCTGAAATTCCGCCTCCCTACCAAACCTAATGTTTCACCTGCAAGCCACACTTTCATGAAGTATGTTGCGGTAAGGTTGACCTTGAAGTATCATGCCATCAAATGCTGCTCCAAAGCTCCACCACAACCACTGCATCCTGATTAAGCTTCTGTTGCAAGGTTCAGAGCTCTAAGCAGCTTGGTCTGCTCTCTAACCTCTCCTCTCTTCCCCATGTCTGAACTCCACCCAGCAGGCTTTCTCACACTGTCCTGGTAAAGGCCACTCTGCATGCTCTGACCTTGGCGGTGATATATTCCCTACCTATGCTCTACATTCTGTTGGTGAGAACTTGATCCACTGCTTTCCTGGCCTATCTGAAATGACACTACCTCCACCACAGCCCTCTCTTACTAACTCTGTTCTCTTGAGAGCAATGGCCTTTGTAAATCTAGAACCCAAGAAAATACATGCTGGTAACTTGGGACGTCTACTTGATTCTTGTATCTTTCCCCCTCCTGAATCAAAACTTACCAGAATTGTCATATATTCTGTGATACCCAGCTAGACTGTCAAGAACAGGTAGCTTTTCTCTTGTAAGTTTTAATAGCTTAATCTTGATGTTTTCTCATCTGATACCACCTTTCTCTCAACATTTAAATCCCAGCCTCAGGGCCTCTGTGTGTAGAACCTGTTTGTTCATAAAGTGTTCTTATTTTTCCACCCACAGCAGTCTCGTCTAAAAGCTCCAGGAGGTTGCCACTCCTTTGCTATGCCTTTCACCATTCATGCATTCCAAACCTGAAAAAGCTCTCTAGAATCTGTTCTCATCCATTTTTGTAAGAATGAAATTAAACCAAGGAATGCAGTTTAAGGAGAAGGCAAATCTTCAGCTGAAGACACTTTAATAGCGTGTAGTTAAAATGATACAATTTAAGTGTCAGCTTGGAAGGGTCTACTGTGTAAACCACATTTTCCTCAATGAATATTTTGGCAAATTAATAACACTGCCCATGATGTGTGAGAACTGCTGGCTTCTCAGGCCCTCATCAGAGCCCATCAAGGGTAAGGCACTTGCAAGATTGTGCGGCTAAACTATCCTGTTTAAAGGAGGCCACTAGTGTGCAGTGGCCACATCCAGAAAGCAGCAAGAGGCATCCATGGGGGAATATGGACGATCATTTGGATTCACTCCTCGTGGCTATACACTTTCCTTGCTTGGGGATAGGTTCCTTGGACTCTCTAAGACTTGACTTCCATGACTAGGACTTGAGGACAAAGTGGAGCATTAGGAAAATTTAAAAAACATCAATGGATATAGGGTGCTTAATCTAGCATCCTCTACTAACAGTAAACTTTCAAATAGAGTGGAGCAGAAAAAACAGTATATGCGCTGAGACTCCAGAACTGTATTAAGAACTATAGAATCTTACACTGAAAAATGTTTTAACTACCAGAATATTCTTCCCTTTTCCTATTTTATTTTCCCAAATTGTACTTTATTACAATTTTACCTTAAAATGTTACCACCAAGTACCTTACATTAAAAGGAACAAAGTATTTCTAACAGGTACTGGGATTATATACACGTACAATATATCTGTGCATTAATACATAGTTATTCACATGTATATATTATGTCTGCTAGTTTAAATCACATATCGTTCTTAGTAATTTTTCTCTAATAATGTCACTTATATAAGTGTACTAAAATTAGTTATTGAACCAAGTTAACGATGTCAAAACTAACAAATTGAATCATAGCCTTCATACGAAAGGGCCTCCCTCTTCATTTCCACTGCCTTGATGTCCTCCGCTTGACCAGAGAAAGGGCCTCACAGCACTCAAGTTCTTGGCCATTTGAACAAATGTGGTAGGTTAAACATGGCTCTTGAAGGGTACCAAATAGAAAATGTGTACCCTTTAACCAGAAATTCCATTAAAATCTTACCCTGAAAAAAATGTAAATTGAACACATATAAAACGGCCCTCAGAGCTCTCGTTCCTTTTGTTAGGAAAGAAGACATGGTTAACAGATTTCCAACACATGGAGTCATTAATCAGAAGGAGGTGCATCCTCCTATACACTGTGACCTAGAAAGATGTCCAATAAATTAAGTGAGGTGGAGGAAGAGTTGGGAAAAGCCAGAAGGCATGAACCTTTTCTAAATTGCATTCCAGTTTGCCTGTGGCATGAACATCTTTTCCACTGTTTCAACTTGCTGCAGCGACTGTGTTGTGAGAGGCAGAAACAGCACCCAGGATCAGACCTGCACTGTTCTACTCAAACCCCAGCTCCTCCACCTCCTCTTCCTGTCTTCCCTTCCCTCAAAGGGGGATAACTGGCCTCCCTCTAATGCATCGACAAATTAAGTAAAATGTTCCACTTAGAATAAAGTCCTTAACGACAGATTTATCAGGAGGAGAGGAACGTGGAGAAGAAAAGGGATAAAATGCAATGGGTACGAAGTGCAGCACCTGCATTCTGAAACCCAGAGAAGTATCCACAGAGTTTGAGTTCTTCAGGATAAAGTGTTCTGGGGATGGACCATGTGGCTGCTTACACAACGGTGTGAACATAACAGTACAAAGAGTGTCCACTTTTAAAAAGCGAGGATGGCTATCTTCATGCTGCATACGTGACTATCATTAAAGACAAGTCCCTTAGAGCAGGATTTTGCCCAATTTGAGGGCGAGGAACTCTCAGTGACAACAGATGCTAACAATAGCATCACATTAGCACCACGCTCTGCTTCTTCAGATGGACGTTTAAAATAGGCTGGAATGGAAAGGTCTCAGTTCAAATTCTTTAAATAATGCTATAGGGATTGCTCCAACTGCATTTACATCCTATGTCCTCACTGAAGCTTACTTTTCCAAACTGCTGCCAGAGAAGCAAAGGCCGGTTTTGATTTGTCCGTTCTGTTCCATAGTGACATCTCCTATAAGCCTAATAACTGGGAGGACTGACCAATAATGTTAGGTGATCCAAGAAACCACTTCTGTCTCTCCGTTTGTGTGGCCTGGTTCAGGCTCAACTGTGTTAAACAGGGTTGAAGTCAGGGTATATCATCACAGTTTGCGGTAGGGCACTACCTGCCCAGAATCTGAATCTTTAAAAAGTTAAATTAAAACACCTGGAAAAAGAACACAATTACCCAGGCAGGCCAGTAGCTCAGGATGTCTAAGATCAGGCCCACTTACTTCCCTGTGGGCTACCAGTGCACCTTTATGAACTGATTCAAGTCTCTGGAAGACCCAGGAGCCACATTCCTCCTATGTATTTCAAACACTTTGCCTGTTTCCTCACACCCTGAGGCCAGGATACAATCATACCAATTACTGAAACTACAGCAATGATAGTTAAAAACCCAGGCTGAGCCGCTATGCCCCAGGCACGGCGAATGGCCTGTTTCCTGAGTGACCTGCTTTCTGCCCAACTTATACTTGGAGCAAAGCAGTTTTCCTGAGGCAAACTTGGCTGAGCCAGTGTTATGAATCCAGCAAGCATAGCACACTCACTGTAGTGCAGGTCTAACAGACCTCAAGGTGCTTAACCATGAGGTCATGCTTCTAGAAGACGGTAAGCAAAGCAGAAGCCAGGACAGCAGACACATGGGGTGGACACAGTGCCTTCTCCATCATTATCTCTTACACTTATTATTCAGCACACGACAGGTGCTCAGTGAGTGAAGTCAATGCCACAATAAATAGAATGGCCTTAACTTTGTCACCTGATCCCCACTGACTAGTTTGTTCAGCATCCTGCATGCTCTCAACTCCTGCTGCTATTGATGGGCGCTGGATGAGAGCAGAGACTCAGTTTAGCGAGTCGTGGTTACACTTTTACGTTTTCTTTTATCACTGATTTAAAAATAGTGTTTATTAATAATCCAGAATTGTTGGCTTCATTGTAGCGTTTTTCATGCATGTATTAACATACCCTGGGCCTCTCTGTTGTTTGTGTTCTTTGCTATAATCCCTCTCCTTTTTAAAAAATTTATTTATTAAATTAAATAATACCCGGAAAAAGAACACAGTTACCCAGGGAGGGCTACAGTTCAGAATTTCTGAGATTAAGAGCCAGGCATTTTCTGGCATGAGTCAAAGAACACAAACCAGACTCAAGAAAACATCCACTCTGAGTGAAGAACCAATGGTTTCTTACAGTGGAACAGACAGAGTGTCTAGGACAGGCAGTAAATCCTTTCCGTTCTTGCCACCCATCTTTTCTGCCAAAAAAATATCAAAATTGGCAGTGGTAATAGCCTCAAATCCATGGATAATATTTATTTACTATTTTCTGTTTCCTTTGACCACCTCGCAGAAAAAAAAACTGAATTACAACTCCTGCTTTTAATAACAATATTTCATCCCATAAAACCATTCTCAAACAACCCCACCACAACTACCACACAGGACTTCTAGTGGATCTTTTCATTCGTCAACATGTAATGTATTAAAAAAAAGGAGAAGTGAGCTCCAAGTCCTTCATATCAAAGAAAGATAACAAAAACAACCCAACTTCAGCGAAAGGATGACTCTACATGTATGAACATGTTCTCATTTAAAAAGTGCTGTCGAGGTTACAAATGTCTTGGTATCTTATATTAGTTAACTCTTCTGCTCCGGTGACACGCTATGAAATACTATGATCAAAAGCACCGGAAGGAAGAAAGGCTTTACTTTGGCTTATGGCTCCAGAGGGACAGAATTCATGATGGCAGAGAAGGTGTGGAGGCAGAAACAGAACAGAGGGATATAGGGAGGGAGGGAGGGAGGGAGGGAGGGAGGGAGAGAGAGAGAGAGAGAGAGAGAGAGAGAGAGAGAGAGAGAAGTTGAAGAGAAAGAGGGAGGGGAGACTATGAATGAATATGAGAACAGGAGGTGGGGCATGGCTATAAACCCGCAGAGCAGCTCCCACAGCTTCCTTCAGTAAGGCATTGCAGTGCATGCCTATCCAGTGTGGTGATGGTAAGGAGGAGAAACAGGTGGGATCCCTGAAGCTGGTCAGAGACTAGCTGAATTAGTGAGCCCCAGGTCCAATAAGAGAGACAGCTACTTAAATAAAAGTGGGGACTGATGTAGGAGGACAACAACATTGATCTCTGGCCTCCATAAGCATGTTCATATATGTGTATATACTGATATGAATGCATTATACACATACACACATATCACACACACACACACACACACACACACACACACACACACACACACAGAGAGAGAGCTCACTGGCCATATCTGTTATACCTATGAATCAGCAACAAAAGAAAAACGACAGGCACCTGTTTTTCTGCAGAGAATGTCAAAGTTTACTTAAGAAATTGTTTAGGAATCCCATGCCATTCCAATCTACTTTTAAAGTTACGCAGTCTGCAGTTATGTGTAGTAAGAGTCAAGAATATACAATCAATGACACTTAGGCACAGACTCTGACTCTCGTTTTAGAACTTAGGTAAAATGTGTAGCTTTTCTAAACTAGGTTTAACTAGCTATCTAGTGTGATGTAGTGAGGTATTAATAACAACTGTTGTAATGAGCTGGGTACACAACAAGCATCATCAACTGTTTATGTGATTATGATGGCAAAAGACCATCAAACATGCATTAAAACAAGTATAGAATGCTCCTAAGACCTGGGAAATCATCCATCCATGCTCATTTTCCTGGAAGACAGTGAACTCTATACCATGGATGGCAAACAAGGACTCATTAGGGTGGGAGAGCAAGTTAAATCATACAAATAAACTCACCTTGTAGCCTCATAACCAGTAATGATGCCTGGCACTTCGGCCCCCTACAGGTCCTGCTTCATGGTCCCTATCCGTCTCCAAAGTTTTAAACGCTGTGGTAATCTGAAGGGTCGATATATTGGAAACGGTCTTCCAAGAGGCACAGCTGACTTCATTAAAGACCCTGGGAGGCCACCCTTTCCCTGTCTCCTTAAACTCCAACCCTCTCCTCAAAGTCTAGGACATGAAGAAGCAAGGGCATGAACAGGCTAGATCCAGCTGCAGATAGGCTCTCCCCTTCCAGTTCCACCTGTTCTGGAACATCAGCACACAGCGCCTTTCTCTTACATGGCTTTCTTTCCTAGATCATTTCCCAGTCAAGTTCCTGGTGGCTATGCCTGTGTGTCAGTCCCTTCTTCCCGTCTGGACACCTTCTACCTGTCGCCTGTTCTGCGGCAGATGCAGTCTCTTACATTCAACATTTTTCTGAAGATTCTCATCATCTACGAAAGACCTTTCTCTCAGCATGATGCTGCCAAAGATATCGAGCTGGCACGCGCACAATCAGCATTCCCAGGGCCAGCCAAATCTGGCTCAATTACATCTGCTGTTTGTGAGAGCAAGCCTTGCCAGCGTTGTTTTCTGGTCTGTGTGAGGCAGCAGGCTCGTTGGCAGTTACTTTCAAATATGCCTCAGATAACAATGTGTAGGAATCTGTACGTCGTGGGCCTCTGAGAGGTCAGAGCTGTTAGGACTCTCTTTACAGTGGCTGCCCAGTAACGCTGAGCAAAGATGGTGGCTTCACAATGAAGCCAAGAACCTAAGGCTGTTAGTTAGAGTTTTGGGAAATTGCTACTGTTGCCCTTGGTCAAAGCCCAAACTGACCTTGCTAAACTTTACAGCAGTATTAAAAGGGTGTATAAAACACAAATTTACCAAAGCCCTGGCTTCCCAAGTCTTAAAGATTTGAAGCTTTGTCTGATACTTCTTATGTCTTTTTTTTTTCTCCACTAGATAATATTCTCTGGATTTAAACTCTTAGTAATGCTTTATTTTTTGACAGAGCCAATGAGGCTATGTAGACCAACTCTTGCTAAACTCCAGTTTTAAAATTCTAAAAATAGAAGTCCTGATCTCTTGGGATGGCTGGGTCAATAAAATATTTCCTTGCAAGCTTATAGACCCAAGCTCAATCCCAAAACTCCAGTTAAAAATGCCAAATGAGGGGAACATGCTTGCAGTCCCAGAGTTTTAGAGGCAAAGGCAAGGATATTTCTTAGTATAGCCTAACTGGAGAGCTACGAGCTAATGACAGACCCTTTCTCAAAGAAAGCATATGGTATGCCTAAGGATGATGACTGAGATTGTCCTCTTACTTCACACATACATGTACACACACACATGCACATACACACAGAACATATAACACACACACATACACACACACACACATACACACACACACACTAAAAGAATCAGAGATATTAAGAACAGTACAAGTTTTCAGGTTATTAATCTAAAGGAAACTGCTGTCCAGAACCTAAGTAGAGGGTACTGTTTTGTCTTTAGCATCCCTTGTGGAAAAGAGAAGAAGCAGGACACATAACACACTGTGTGGAAGGTATTACAGGAGACAGTCTTAGGATGGAGCTCTAAAGAATCACTTCTACAAGGTGAGTATGAACCACACACCTTATGGAAGCATTTCTAAAGCCTCTTGGGGCATGAGCAGAATGTAAGAAGAAAAGGTCTGAATGTGAAATGCCACGATAGGCTCATGTGTTTGAATACTTGGTCCTCAGCTTAGAAAGGATGTGGAACCATCAGGAGGTAGAGCCTCACCAGAGGAAACAGTGCTCTTAAGGGTTTATAGCTGGCCTCACATGCTGTCCTCTACTTCCTGACTATAGATGCCATGGGATGTGCCGGCTTCCAGTTCCTGCCTGCCCTTTTGCTGCCAGTCCTTCAGTTAAGTGGGATGCCCCCGTTTAACTGTAAGCCACAGCAAACCTTTCCAATGTCAAGTGTTCTTGTCAGGTGTTCAGTTACACTGACAGGAAAAGCAAGTAACACAAAAGATGTGTTTGAAGAAGTCAGACCACTGCTGTGATAGACTTGAGTGTGTGGTTACTAAGCCTTTGGAACTGGTTTATAGAAGGAATCCAAGAATTCTATAAACATAGCTTGATTGGTCATTCTGGAAGGAGTCTGGAAGGAAGGCCAGAATGCAGTAAGTACCTGATAGTGAAGGCCTTCTTCATGCATGAGCTACACAGACAAGCAATGGATCTATCAGGGATTAGGCTCTAGGCCACTCTTGTATCCTAGCAAAGAAGATGGCTGCATTCTACCAGTGTCCTGAGAACTTCCATGAGGCTGAATTAAAAGCAATAGATTAATGCCTTTGGCACAGGAAATACAAGACAGAATAGTGTTCAGTCTGTGACACAGCTGCTAGACGCAGAGACATGATGCACATGAAAGGAAAACGATGAGATTGTAACTAAGGCTCAAGGCTGTGGCCTCAACTCAACTTCACTTTTCTTGGTCTGGAAATGCACTACCATGGACTTGGTTTGAGATGGCCCTGGATTGACAGAGTCAGAAAATGCTGGGCAACACACTTTATCAGTCTAGGACAGTATCATCTTTCGATTCAGCTCAAGCCCATAGATAGATAGGTAGGTAGGTAGGTAGGTATGTATGTACATACATACATACATAGGTAGGTAGATAGGTAGATGTATATAGATATATATGTGTGTATACACAGATATCATATATAATATAGCATATATAATATATGTACATTAAAATCAATAAGTAGCACTTTAAACACTAGAGGGGTAAGAAAGGGGGCCCATGAGTCAGAAAAGATACTATCAAATATAATCAACAGATCAGATTATGAAGTAACTTTGCTTATTCTGTGTAAAGAAAAAAAGAACAAGACAAAAATATTTTTCAGAGAATAGGAAATGTATTTTTTTTAAAAAGCAGGATTTAAAAAAACATGTAAAAAAACTAAAATAGCCTAGTTAAGAACCTAATAGTAATAATAATAATAATAATAATAATAATAATAATAATAATAATAATAAAAGGGACAAAAATAGAAACATTTAACAGACAGCTCATGATTCTAAAAAAAAAGGGTAGAGGTCATCTAACATAAAGCCACAAAATAATCAAAGTGGACAGTTAAAGAACTTAAGATATTAAGATACACTAGGACAGTGATGTGATCTAAAAGATGCTTAGCAGTGACTCAGAAGAGGCAGAGGGGGCAGAAAAGAGACAATATTTGAAAGGGCAATGGTTTGTATTTTTCAAAAAAAATTGACAAAAGTAGCAGTCTACAGATTTGAGAATTCTAGAGACTCTAGGGAAGAATACAAAATATATCCGAACCTAGCATACTGGAAATGCAAAAAAGACAAAAGACTGAATGAAAACGCGTGCCACCCACAGAAGGTAAAATGGCATCGTGCTCCAAGGACTGACAGACTGGCCATCAACTTCTCCCTGGCAACCATGTCAACACAGCGGCAGTGGAATGGTGCATCTGTTTGCTAATAGCTAACACAGCCCATATTTTATTCTGTACTGAGAAAAAAGTCTTTGAAGGATAAGAAGGAAAATTCGTTTTAGACAACAAAAGCTAGGATATTTCATCTCTAGTAAGTCTGAAGAGTCTTCAGACAAAAGCTATGTGACTTCAAATGGACAGAGGGAGAGAGAGAGAGGAGAGGGAGGGAAGGAGAGAGGGAGGGGGCGGAGAGAGAGACAGAGAGAGAACAGAGAATGTGCATATAAATCTGAAATAATACTGTCCCTGTGGCTTTTCAGGTTAATACTGATGCCGTCAAGTTTAAAAAACAAACACAACAGAATGAAAAGCATAATGAGACAGCATAAATCAATAGTGGGTATATGGAGATGACGTATTTGAAATACTTCAGACTTTAAAACGCACTCTGTCATCTCAAAACTAAGGAATAGAAACACACAAATCACAAAACAAGACAGACACAGGTAAAGGACATGTCAATACAGGTGAAGGTCTGATAGAAAAATAGAAAACAAAGCTTTTCAGTCTGAAGCAAAGCCCTACTATTTTTTTTTTTCAGATATATCTTGAGCCAGGCCCACTGGTGCTGAACTATAAATCCCAGTTACCCGGTAGACAGGCAGGGGAACTGCATGTTCAAGGTCTGTCAGACTAGAGTAAGTTCAGGCCCAGGGTAGGCAACTTAATGGACCTTGTCTCAAAACAAAAACTGAAGAGAGGTCTGAGGCTAGAACTCATTGTTTGCCTGATATACACAAGGTCCTAGGTTCAGGCACAAGTACCACGAGAAAGAGAAGCACCCAATCAAACCTACACGCAGTGTGTTTCCAAATAGTGTGAGCTACACTACACAAAGTACATTTGTAAGTGTTGAGAGCCTGAGCAAACTTTAGGCAGTCATTTGAAAATTGGTATGGTGTTTATGTAAGGAGACAGAAGTGGCGTTGGGACTGGAAAGGCACGCACAAGACGCCTCTAAGGAGAATTTGCCAGTCAATGATGTGGAACGGACTGTGACAGAGAAGAGGGTGAATGCAAACCAAAGCAATCATATAGGAACATGCTCAACACACAGGGGACCTTACGTCAACAGAAAGAATGGGGAATGACATCAGGGAAGTTGATAGCCAAGATCTGGACCACACTAAGCCCCACAGGTTGGTGAGCCCAGTTTGGAAGTCACTACAGAGTAGAGATGGGAGTGTAGGCCTTGCGGGGGGAGCTCAAATCATCACATCTATTCTAGAACAAAAGAAAACCAACAGTCAAACGTAAGGGGATGGATGCATATGGGGCAGGGGGCAGAGTGCACAGGGAGCTGTGATCCGTCCTTCATGACCAGCAGCATGTAGAAAGACAGAACCAGACAGGTAGTCTGAAGAACCAATGGGCAGGGCCACCAACAATTCTCTAAGACACATTGTATATCTTATTTCAAACTCAAACCCCTTAGGGGCAGGGACAGGTCTCATGGGTGCCATGGAAGTGTGTGGAACTCAGAAGACTTCTTTCAGGAGTGAGTTGCCCTCCTCAGCCCCCGTGGCTTCCTGAGTGAGTTCAGTTCATCAAGGACAAATGCCTTTAGCAGCCAGACTATAGTACCACCCAGAAATTACTTTCCTAAGAAGAGAGCAGAGTATCTCTCATTGCCTCAGTTGTGTTGGTGACTCTGAAATCTATCACACCATTCTCTTTGTTGGAGCACATCAAAATTTTTATCCTTGAAGGCTAAAAATAACTATCTCATTTTACCATAAAAAGCTAAAAATAACAATAGACCCAGTTCTTTCATTTGGGATGAAAGCTTTATAACATATAAATCTGTGATTTGAGCTAAGCCATTGAATGACTTACTGTTAACTGAAGACACTTATTAACACTTAATAACCTCAGGGCAATTTTTATTTGCATTACTGATTGGAAAGCTGGGATTAATTTCCTGGTCCCAAAAATGCTAATCTCACAGGATTTTTATAAAGATACATCCTTTACAGTTTGCTTTTCATCTTTTAATCTTCCTAATGAAAATTGTATCTTCCAAGAGAGAGTTTTGGATCTAAAATACCTAATAATAAGAAGCGCACGCAGAGCAATCTGCAAAGATATAAAAACATCCTTCACTGCTTTTGTCTTATTTTTCCTCTCTTATTTATATGCAGATTTGGAAGCCACCTGGTTGACAGGATGTGTATTTTAGGCTTAAAAGCGTAAGTTAAATAAAAGTATCTAATGCATCCCATCAGCCGAGGCTCATGAGAAACCATAAAGGCTCGAGCATCATCAGCACACGGGGCACAATTCTCAGGGAGTACGGAATGGAATAACCTCCAATTCAGCTACGATTTCCCACCCTTAGCAGTTTCTCAACAGTGAGCAAAAAAGATGCTTCATTAACATGAAAGCGTTCTCTCAAAAGGCAATCACCATGTGCAATTACCTGAGCCTCAATATCTTTCCACCCGACACCCATACAATGTGGAAATGACAAAGGTGGTCCGTTGTATGGAATCAGTTCCAAACCGATCAGATAAATGTGTACATCAAAGCCCTGGCAGTATCCACACCAGAAACGCACAGCCTCCATTCAACCTCCCACTCACTGTGCCACAGAAGTTATAATGGAAAGGTCCACCCTAACCCTGTCTTTTTAAATTTTATTATTTTTTAAATTAGTATCTCACTTTATTTTCAGGGCTAAAAGTTACTGAAAAAAAAAAAAAAACCAACCCTTGGTCCTTTTGGATTGAGAAAAAGTAACCTGTAAGTGATGGTACCCCTTATTCCTAGAGATTGCAATTTGCCGTTACTCCATGCTCTCTCCACCAGCCGCCTCCACAGGGACACATACACCCCATACAAAACAACGAATAAATACATCTCCAGAGAGGAATTCCACTTTCCAATTCATCCCCAAAATTCTTGCTCTCTTTCAGTCTCCAAGGATGAGCCTCTCTGCCATTTCCCTAGGACAAAAGAAGCAATCAGGAGAATCTGAGGTGACTGCCCATCTTCCTGCAGCCTGTCTTCCTGTTACCATGGATTCACTGCCCTGCCTGCCTACCAGGTAACTCAGATCTCTTACTCTCCCTTCGCCCCTCCCCTTTGCTATATTATTCTCATCAGCATACAAACACGCCATCGTTTTCCCTTTATTAAAATATACTGCTTAGGCAGGCATGGTTAGTTTCGACACTAGAGAGGCAGCTGCAGGGGGATAAGTATTATCCATGAGTCCCGGTGTAGCCAGGGCATGGTACTTGAGACACTCTCTCTCAAAGAATGAATGGATTTGTAACCCCATTTCAACCCTGTAATTACCACCCTCTTTTTCAGAATCTCCATGCTGTAAAGATGTTCTTGGGCACTCATAGTTACACTTTCTCCCTTTTTCTCTTAAGCCCTGTGGTAGTGTGTGGTTCTCTATGCCCTCCTCAAATGAACTGCTCTTGACAGACACCACAGACTTGTGAGGTATGACCCAACATCAGTACTGCTGGACACAGCCAATCCTTCGCACCTTCCTCTCCAACCACAGGTTCTCCTCTAGTCTCCTAGGTTGGTGTTTCCACTCAACTGGGTCTCAGGGCTAGTTCTCACATCTGTCCCAGATTATTATTATTATTATTATTATTATTATTATTATTATTGTTATTCCCCCCCCCATCTTAGGAACTAAAGTGCTACCTACTTGCTGGATTTCTTTTTATAGGCCAAATCTCCCCCAAATCATTTACACATTCTTCCAGCTGTTGCTGGCAGCCCTCCCCATGAAGCTCCCAAATATTTCCCAAACTTACTAAGACCAAAATGAAAAGCCAAGCTCCCATTCCTCTCCAATTCTTCTACAGATCAGTACCTGACTACTCTTTTAAACTGTTTATTACGGTTAAACCCAGTAGTTACTTGGAAGTCCTTATTATTCCTCACAGTAAACAACTAAGCTTGTCTGGATTATCTCTAACAAATATTTTGGGGTCATCCCAGAAATAGATGCAAATATAAAGGACGTGGGGGGTGGTGTAACAGATCTGAACGGAGTGACACATTAGATTCCCCTCGATGCCGGCATTCTGCTCATGTAGCTCCGTGTTCACATTTTCGGAGACTCATGCTGAAGCAGAGTCTAACAATGTGTGTAAAGTGACTGTAAAGGAACTCACTGAAACAATCTAAAGGTAAAACCAACATCCACACACCACTCGGTGGATCTAGGAGGGTGAAGACTTGATATTCAAAAACACCGTCTTCCTTTTATACTTGCACATTTTGGAAACCACAAGCATAATTGTTATTCGTAAGTTTTCGAATATCATTTCTTTGCATCCCTTCCACTACTGTAACCCTAGCGACCCACCCATCTGACCTCTGTCCCCAACCTTATGCCTCCAGTTCAAGGTGAACACAGCCAGCATGAAGCTGTTAAAATGCTCATCACACTACTACATCTTTCCTTGGACCATCATTCCAGAAGGAATTTGTAGTCTAGAAGACAAAAAGGAAATGTCAAGCAAGAGTAGCGAGCTATGTTATCAATTATAAGCAGAGCACGCTACACAAAATATGTGTTCCTCATGCTGGAGAAGGACATGCCTCCTTCATGGGCCAGCTGAGGTCATGACGATCTGCTTCCAAGTCTGGTCCTCTCTGGACACCTAGCACTGTGCACAGCAGAAAGTAGTCCTCAGTAGCTCACCACGGTTTGTACGATGAGGCCGACCTGAGTCTTGTGAGAGGGAGGAGAAAGAGGGACACACTAGGCTGGAGTGGGGAGGCATCATGAGCATAAGGACGAGGGGGAGGGGGAGATTACTCCATCTTCCCCCGAAACACAAGCCCTATTAACACAGTAACAAGAGTGGATTGGGTACTCTGGACTCATTGGTTTTCCCGCTATCGTGAACAGTTTGTAAGAACTGCATTGTTAGCGAGCTTCATGAAATTCTTAGCAAACGCTAAAACTAGTACAAGAGTAGAGTTTCCCTAATAAAACCCATTTTTGTTTCAGATGATAGTCTCTATAGTGCTCACTAATAACTCTTGATAAAAGCTGGCATTTACTAAGAACTTGCAAAACAACTGATTAGAACAACTTTACAGTTTCATTTTAAATTTAAGGTACCATTTTAACCCACATTAAGTTTGAAAAAACTAAGGGTGAATGTACATAAATGGTAGAGACATAAAGGGAGAGAAGAAACTCTGCCCCTTCCAGGTACTGACCTTTGTGCCCGAGACACAAACCTTTTTTTGTGTTTAGACAAAGAATTGAAGCTTCAAATTACATGCCACTTAAGAAGTGAGTAAGAAAAATCATGTCTTTTCTCTTACCTCAATAACCCAACTTTTAGGAGGTGGCGGTGGTGATGGTGGTGGTGGTGGTGGTGGTGGTGGTGGTGGTGGTGGTGGTGGTGGTGGTGGTGGTGGTGGAGGAGGAGGAGGGAGAGGAGGAGGAGGTGGAGGAGGAGGAGGGAGAGGAGGAGGAGGAGGAGGAGGAGCAGCAGCAGCAGCAGCAAGCTACCAAACTTAGTGGGTTATAAGGAAAGAGAGGGGACATGAAATGGGGGGCCATGGAGATAGAGAGTGGATCTAGGAGTTAGGGAGAGGAATGGGAGGGTGAATATGATTAAAATCAAAACACATGTATGCCTGTAGGCAGTTCTGAAAAGAGTAAACATACTATAAACAAAACCTACCAGAAGGTAGGCACCTGGGGATCTGACAGAACACAGCCCAGATAGAGCACAGGGCAGTAGTGTGTACTCTAGGACAGAAGCAAGCCTGGAATGATATTTGACTAGATATGGGCATTTCATTCACCTTCTTGGCTTTTAATACTGGAAAATTGGAACTGAAAAGTAATTGTTTTTCTTGAGCTCTTGCTAGGGGTTAGGCTCGGTGCTGTCTATGAATTATTGCACTAAATCCTTACAGCAATTCTTTTAGGTTTCTGAGATTATTAGCCCTGTGTTACAGCTGAAGAACTAATATCTAGGGGTGAACTGAGGAGGTAATACCATTGTCTGTCAAGAGAAGAGATCCTGTTTTCTGGCCTAGCAAGTGACAGAGAGCCCAACATAAAGCAAACAGTCAAAAAATGCTCACCCGGGCCCCGAAGTGCTGGAGAAAACACTGAAAGCCATAGAAGGGATGCTTTTAGATTTTACATATCATGTACTCAGCCAGAATTCATGTACATGCCTCATAATTATTGAGGAGACAATATTTTCTTGCTGAATCAAGCAAACGGAAATGATGCATCTAAGTCTGTGTCCCATTTTAGAACTGAAAATGGTTCAAGTTGGACATATTTCCATGCCTCAAACTCTGACAGAAGGGAAAAGGACAGACGAGAAGTACAGCCTCTTCGGGGTTTTATGTCACCCAGGCTGGCCTTGAATCTGCTACACAGGGTTGACCTTGATCCTCAAGCCTCCACCTCTGGAACACTGGTGTCCTAGATATGTGCCACCACCTCCAGTTTATAAGGCACTTGGATGGGAGCTAGGGCTTGACGCATCTGGGCCAGCACTGTAACACCTGCGCTACAACCCCAGCCTGAGAAGCATTATCTCCACACCCAAAAGAAGAAGAGACTGTCAATGAAAAGAGCAACCGAGCACAGCATTAGAAGACTTGCATTTGGCTGTTTCTTGAGACCTGTGTGAGGTCATTAACAAGTGCTGCCTCAGCTCTCAGCCCTTCTCTCCTAATCCACACTATATGGTCAAGGCTACTTCCTTCCATTCTTCTGCAGGGTCCTGCTCCTCAGGCACTGCACTGGAAACCAAAGTATTTCTACGATTCCCCCTCCAGCTGTTCACCTAGTCCTACCATAGTGGGCCATCTCCTCTACCCAGCCACTGAGAGGCAACAACAGAAGAAAGGCAGCTCACTGAGGGATCCTGAGTCAGTATGGTATCCCAGACTCACTGGTGCTCCAAGCATCTGCACCAGTAATGGACACAGACATCACAGGAAGGCCTGGCTATATCTTTTTACAAACCGGTCCTTGTGGTGACAGAAATTATGTTAGTAAATTGACATGGACCTCAGGCTGCATGCTTCAAAACCGATTCTGCTCCCCGAAGGCATTATACTGTACACATACAGAGATCGCTCCTCACTGATTTCTAAATATGGTGCTCTTGAATCTCATTTGCTAGTTCAATCAGCACAACATGAGCAAGAACCCATGTACAAGAACGGTTGGGTGCTCCTGGGACTCTGATCTAAATCTAGTGATTTTGGTGTCAAGCATCAGGCTCCTGCTGTATGGCTGGCCCTCTTTCTCATAACCACTGGGAAGACGAAGTGAGTGAAATTCTATTCGGAGAGTCCATGATTTCTTCTGGAATTTCTAGTACATTTTTACTCTCAAGTATTCACGAGACCCATGCTTTCCTGTCCGTGTGCCTTGGGTTTGTTGTTGGGGTTGGCTTGGACACTTTCATTTTAACTTTATTCTTGTTGCTGTATGACCTGGCTTAGCAGTACAGTGCTCATCACCGTTGGTCCTATATCCTGTAAAAAAAAAAAAATGACACAATAACTTGGCTCTCCTGCCTAATGGATAGAGCTCCTGGATGAACAAGACACAGTAAGTAGAGCTAACAGTAGGATGACAATTTAACTTAGTTTTATCTTCTTGACCTTTCAATGCTCAATTTTCAGTGTCGACAGTGTATAAATTCTGGGATATGGAGGAACATCATGTCCTGTGTATTAATGTAGCCTCATTTTACTTCAGAAGAAACTGGAAGACCACACGAGGCCAGGAAGGTACCTCCTCAAAATCTCCACTGATAATATGTTTACTAGAGAGAGAGCTGATTAATGAGCAAAATGTTTTATTAAAAAAGAATGTTTCGTAGGTTGCTATGAGATAACACAAAACCAGCTCTGTCCTTAAGTGAGCCACACTCAGTAACTATGGCATTTCTATGAAAGCAGGCCAAGTGGGGACACTGAAGCAGAAGAGCAGGTAGCCCTCAGTATTGAGAGGACACAGGCTGAGCAGGTCAAGCGGGGCTCGGCTGCCTTTTGTCTGTCCTTACTCATCCCTCTACACGCTCACTGGAGTTGCACAATTGAGCACATCATGTTTTCTGCTCCCCGCAGCAAACTTTGCACCTTCCGGTGCTTTCTCAGTCCTCTATCCACCACTGCCATCATCCTCGAACTCACCTCTCAGGCAGAAAGACCACCTCACTTGCTCCCCTTACCCCGGCCAGCCTTCCCCAGAACCATCTGAAAGACAAACTCAAGATTTCTCCAATTAAAGCCAATTTGTTGGTCCCCAAAGATTCAAAGCAGTTCATGGAGCCCAAAATACCTGTCTCATGCCAGAGATATTGACTGGAATCTTACCAAGTGCCAGACACGTGCTGAGCCATGGAGGAGCAAAGATAAATGTCATACAACCCCAGGACCCAGGATGCAGGCAACTGAATAGCAGAGATAGACACTAAAAATGAGGACATCAGCCACCATCTCTACAGAGCTAACTTCTTGTGGGTTTGGCTAGAGATTCGCTCTGTAGAGCAAATCCATCACCTGGGCATGAGAGGAAGGAATCTGCTGCAAGCAAATAAAGCCCAACATCACTCCTTCCCTGGATCAGCTCTGATCACAATTCCATATAGAACTCCTGAGCCATCCCTCACACTTAGGAAGAGCTGGGTGCAAATCCAAGCTCTGGCATTGGGCCACTTCCCTCCCAGTGTCTTCATGGGTATGAGGTGCTTTTAAAATTAAACACCTAACATCTTACAAAAGGGTGTTCTTTACATTCAGGAACCTTACCACAGCATCTTCACCCTGCTTCATGAATATCTCTTTTCTCCTCTTCCCAAGATGCAAGAACTGGGCAACCATTAATTGCCTATGACATCAGTAAGACATTGCCAGATGATGCTGAACCCCAAAACATGTGATTTCATGACACCGGTGCCTACATAGAAGAGTAAGCAGGGCCCTCGTGAATTAGGCAGTACGACTGAGACTTGTGCTTTTCAATGTGAATTCCGTTAACTCTAACCAGACTAGGATGATGCAGACCAGCATGTGTGCACCTGCACCAATAGCTTCCGGCAGAGTGGATCTGCTGAACAGTGCTTCTAACTTTCCTGCAATTGAGTCCAAGGAGCAGCAAACAACTTTCCAACAACAGTTGCTAAGATACCATACACAGATAAGCAACAGTGGCCAACTCTAAAATTCTAACACATTTAACATTTTCAAGTCACAATAGCTTTATAGACCTTGCCAACAGTTCAGTTTGCACTTAAACTGGAAGCGGTTCACCTGATTCTCTTTTAGTTAAATTTTTAGCACACTGGCAACTCAAATTTGGAAGAGCCCATGAATAATCTCACCTGTCTTCCCTAAAAATCATCTGGAATCTGCTCAAATCCTATTTGAGATCCAGCTGTGTGTCCTATTACTCCGTTGCAATGCCCATCCTGCACCCACTATCCTCTGCACCCCTACATTCACTCTTTCTTTAGTTACCAGGGACTGTGCTCAAACCTCAGGATTCATGGTCTACTTGCCAACTCCAAAGACCATCAGTCACATCCGCACGGCTGGAGGGTCTTTAAGGATCCTACAAGGTAATCTGTAGTGAGTCTGTGGTTACTACAAGGTAATCACAGAGGACAAGGAACAGCCAGACAGTAACTAAACACTGAAAGACAAAACAGCTGCCCCTGGGAAGGGGGAGGGAAAGAAAGGAAGGCAGAGCTGTGAAGGAACCACAGGGAGCCTACCTTCCCACAACACAAATCAGTTCTTTGTCTCCTTGTTCTGGTTTTTGGTTTTGTTGTTGCTGCTTTGAGAGATAGGCTATTACAATGTAGCCCAGGCTTTCTTCAAATTTACTGTGTAGCCAAGCTGCCCTTAAATTCACAGAACTCCGGAAGCAGCCTCCTAAACCTGGGTTTTCCAAATTAGTGCTGCAGGACTGGAGAGAAGGCTCAGTGATTCAGAGAACTGGTTGCTCTACCAGTGGACCCAGACTCAATTCCCAGCACCTACTTGGCAGCTCGATACCCTCTGTGAGTCCAGTTCCTGGCATCCAGTGTTCTCTTCTGGGTCCCCAGAGCACCAGGCAAATACTTGGAAAACAGATGTGCATGTACGCAAAATATCCATAAACATAAAATAAAATTTGAAAAGTAGCACAGTCCACATTTTTTAAAAGAAAGTACCACCAGGTCTGGCTTAAAAATAGATTTCTTGATGGCAAATTAGGATACAAAATTCAGAATAACAACTGAAGCAACAGTAAGGCACTGGAGAGGAGGTGTTTCACTTAAGAACTCCAGGTAATGACAGCCTAGCTGAGATGTTGAACAACTTTGCTAATAAGTGGAATCCATTGCCCCCACGAGGCCTGCCTGGCTTCTCAGAAATTTTTGCTTGCCCAGCTTTGTGATCCCAGTGGAAAGCGACAGGGATACAGCGACAGGCACATTACGCACAATCCCACTGGTTTGCAGCAGCATTCTCTGACTAGGAGGCTACTGCTTCCCTTTGTACCAGCAGCATCCTGTAGAGTGAACTTACTCACCAAGGTAACAGGGCCAGAGGAAGACCGTGAACCACTTGCATCTGACTCCTACCCTCAAACTCTCTCAAGAACGTTGCTTCCTTAGCCCCTAGAACGGATAATGATTACATTAAACAGAAAGTGCCTGTCTCCAGAAGCCATGCTGACCTGCTATGGCTACTCAGACTGTCCTGCCATAGCACAGGAGGCTTTACTTAGGCCAGGGCCACTAGGCACCTCCCTCCCTCCTGGTAGAGGCAAACTGTGTCCTCTCAGAATCACTTGGGCAGATTTTAAACCTCTGCGGTTCAAAGAGATTCACTGCATGTTCTGACATTTCTCATGTGGTGCTTCAAAAGCCCTGGCTTCTGCACGCACAGCAGGCATCGCTCCCTGCTGAAGTAGGACACCTTTTTTCATCCACTTCTGTCACATCTACGCACAGCAGCAAGCCAATGGTGCTGAGGCTCTGGTTTCACATTGGTTTTGTATCTTTTTTTTCCCCCCTCGTGTGTGTGTGTGTGTGTGTGTGTGTGTGTGTGTGTGTGTGTAATGCCACAGTCGACAGTTCTGCAGACTCATGTGGAGTCTGCCTCCTTGGGTTGCACAGAACACAACAGCTTCTTTGTAAATTGAAAGCCTGCTGTCCTTATATCTTCCTTGCCAAACACATCAGCAGAGCTACCTCTTTTAAGTGAGGTAGCCGTGGTTCTGAAGGAGCCCGCTGGCGAGGGCAGGCTGTGGAAAAGAGTGATAGATAGCTATTTGCTACTCCACACGTTCTCTCAGCTTTACTAATGGCAGAAAACGGGCAACAGTAAAGGGACTCACACTCACTACATTCATTAGGTGCAACACACCTCTCTACATATGAACTCAACTGTATGCGTTAGCCACTATTAAAACACACACTTTATACATAAATAGGCTCAGAGTTGCCGAGCTCCTCTTGTAAACATCCCACATGGGTTTTATTCAAAAGAAGGCATGGATTCAGACTGTCTGGCTCCATGGTCCATTCCATGAGCTTCTCTGTGAGGTCTGTGAGGGTGTGTGTTCCCATGTAAGCACTGACATGAATTTCATATCTATTCGCATATGACTTCCTCTGCCCAAAACTGCAGCAATTTGCACTGTTCAGAGCAGAGAGGCTCAGGGAGACACACGCGCACATCACATCATATCCACCAGAGGTTGGGATTTGCCCTCTGATCTCAATTAACCTCCTTCAGTCATCTCCCAGTATCTCCCAGTCTGGGACCCTTTCTATAGTCTGACCAGTGGGCCTCCTACACTTGTTGTGGATGCTCGAGCTCCTGGTGTGTGTCGCTCTGTAGATAGCATTTAAGGAGGCTAAATGGACCCATGCAGGTCGGACCCTGCTTGGTTTAATTTGTGTCCTTTTGAAAAGACAGAAGAATCCCTCAAAGTAGAAGCCAAGGGAAGATTTGGAGGAAACCAGACTCAATACATCCTGACCTCAGATTTCTGGCCTCCAGGGCTACAACAAAATAATTTCTGTTCAGCCCACTCAATCTGTGGTATTTCCGTAAGGCAGCTCAGGCAAACCAAAATGCCAACATCAACAAGCAATCTCAAGGGCTTTCCCAAGAAAAAGTGTCATGGTTATTACGGTAGTTGAGTATTTCTTAATCGGTTAACGTGTGAGAAACTGGGCTGGTATTTTCATTAGCTGTCTACATTTTTCAGCATATTGTTGATAAAGTGTTACTATGCCTTATGTTATTTTGTCCTGTCATGCAACTTTACATTGTAGCCGTTTGTAGAGACGAGTATGCCGTATCAACACACAAGGACTATACCGACACGCAGAGGTGGATGATTCACAGATCCTGAAGCCAAGCAATGTGGAGTTTCCACAGCCCCCTTCAGGCAGTTGGACAAGGCAAGTTCAATCAAACACTAACTCAAGCACAGTTCTTCAAACACGAGGAGAGCGTGGAGATGCAGAGATGGGGTGAAGCTGGAGAACTGGCCCGCAGACAGCCCATCACTCTCCCTTTTTCCTTACCATCTGTCTAGAGTACCTATCTACATACCAAACACACATACACGGCACTGCTTGCACATGTATATGTATGTAGGCACATGTATGAACCATGATACTATGGAAGTATTAAATGATAAATAATTATTTCTGGACAACAGGCTTCTAATTTTTAATGAATATTATATATATATGCTTCATAACCAAAATAGATTGTCCTGACTTCGGGACTATTCTAAACCAGAAATAAATTTATATATTTGAAGTAGATTAAAAACAAAAGGAGAAATGGTTTATACATTCAAAACCTGGCAGGTCAACATTCATTGTGAATATATTAGCCTTAATAGATTTGGTTATTCCTCTTCTTTGTCTTTATCCATTTCCATATTGGATATAATTATTTGAGAATCAGTATCAAAAAGACTGTTACTAATTTATAATCTAAAGTGAAACCAATGGAACGAGCACAAACATACCAAACATGCAGCCAGCTGACCAAGGTACATGCCTTGTTCAGTATTTTTAACAGAAGCTTGGCTTGTTGCAATTAGCCAGTACACGTGAGTGAGATGCATAGCCAGCTGGCATGGAGAATGTGAGGCACTTGATCCAAATGGAAAGCCTGAGTTTGCTGTACTACAGATCATAGGTCTAGAACAGAAAGAAGGAGCAGGCTTAAAATGAGAGTCTAAGTAAAAGGGTATACTACCGATAGGCCACCCTATCAGTCTTCAGATCGTCCACCATGAGAGTGGGGAAGACGTTAACAGTGAGGACATTAACAGCTTCCCTGGGTGCTAGGTTGGGCTAAACGCAGCCATGTACCCTCAAGACACC